>NW_016690418.1:167924-314374 GCF_001604755.1 Lepidothrix coronata | reverse complement strand
TATTTTTCCCCTTTCAAAATTTGCTCTCGTAGTACGCCTATTAGTGCCAGGTCTCTCACTGAAACGTCAGTCATCGCCATCCTCTTTTTTGTGGGTTCCTAAGAGCATCCTTATGGCAGTTGTGGTGGGATTCAGCCACTTAGATGCTGGCAGCTAACCATGTCAGGGAGTTACCCTGTTGTATCCACATTATTCCTCCAACCGTGCCAAGAAGTGAGGAGCTTCTGGGACACTTCATGCAGTGTCTCAGGTGCTCTAAGGCATATTAAATGGCCCTAGATGCATCATAGTAAATAGATTTACCTGATGCAGCTGATTATTTATTCATTTAGAGGTTGTATCTGCAGGCTGGTCACCCAGCTCACTCCCTTTTGCTCTCAGAGGTGGCTCGCGCTCTATCTTTGACATTGGATTCTACTACCAAAGGGTTGTGTAAGGGGCATGAAGAATTTGGGTGCTCACAGGGAAAGTTGTCCCAGCACATCTTGACAATAATCTCTCATTATGGAAATATTTGGATCTATAACTACAGATCTTTCAATCTATAGGGTTCAGCTGATCCCATGACTATGGAATCCTTGGGTATGAATCAGGTCCATGATGAAAAGACCAGGTAAATCATAATTTTGTGTTCACTTCACTGTGTCCCACTGATTCTACAGCACAATTTTCAAGGGAAGATCCCCTTTGCAAAACCAAATGGTTCCCACCTTGTTTTAATCCCTGGTAAGGATTTGTTAAAAGCTCTGATCACTGTCTACCTGTTAACACACAGAATACTAAAGAGCCCTCCACACTCACAGGGGGCAGTATGGAATTATTATTATTTTTTTATTTGTGATGAGCATACTATCTGTAATAATTTATGGACATTCTTGAATTTATAAATATCAAGACTTTGCCAAATATTTTAACTGTCCCTCCATGGCAAATTGTCTTTAAATACTGGCAGTTTTTTCTTTTTAACATTTACTTGTGGACCAGAAACACTTGCAGTCTATTGCCCCTGGCCTTCTGTGAGAATGTTAGTTAGCAATGCTCATAAAAACTCAATTCATCAATGTGAACATAATTTGCTATGAACAGAAAGCTCACAAAAGGGTGAATTTGTCAGATAGACAGGTGGCCTGAGATCTCTCCCTGATACTGAACGATATGAATAATAGATTCTGGTAAATGTATGCCAAGACTTGAGCTGTAAACACAGCTGCCTCCATTCCCTTCCAGAATAACAGCTTCGAGAACGAAAGCACAGGAACCACAGTTCCACCTGAGGACTAAGCCTGTGCATGTACACACACACACACAAACACACACACACTCACACTCACACACACACACACACACACAAATGCAACGTACTTGCAGTCTCACAAAGAAAACAATCCCAGAAAAAGGACAGAGCCCTTTCCAGCTCCTTTCGCAGACCCTTGCTCTGAGCGGATTTTAACATGTGTGGAGAGCAGAAGGAGGGAATAATAGAAAACATTTAAAATATATTTTAAAATATCTGCAGTCACAGAAATAAATCTTTCTGTGATCCAAAGGAAAAAAAAACAAAACAAAACCCAACCCTCAGCTGGCTTTTGTAGGTAAAGGATCCAGACGTAAGATGGGAAAAAAAGCATCATAATGTCACAGCTGAACATGTATAAAATAAAATTATAGAGCTTTTTTGCTTTGATACTACTTCCAAAAATTAGTTAACTGTAATGATCCCTGCTAAACCTGCAAAATGTTGGGGATTTTTTTTGTTGCAGGTTATTGGTATTTATTTCTACTGCATTCAGTTTTATCTGGGTTTTTAGGCTTAAATCATTAATTACTGTCCATGGACTAGGATAGAAACATATTATATGCGCAAAAATGACCTTTCAGCTTTCCTATTGAGCAGCTCTCTGCTGGATGGTTGCCCAACATAACTTCAGAGCAGGCTGAAGGCTGTTCCAGGCAATCCCAACGACCAGTGGTACAAAAGGGTTGCTGTAATGTTTGGAGACCAATGGGAAGGACCTAATCCCAGGTCAGGCTTCTCTGGCAGCATCATATAGGTGGGAGGAAAAGAACCACGGGACAGTGACTTTTTGTTGCTGAAAAAAAACAAGTAAGTCTTAAAAAGGGGCTCCTTTTGGGGCCAACCACATCCATTCTGAAATCATCTGAAGCAGTTGACTTTGAAGGGCAGAAGTGGAATGTATTGCAGGAGAGAATGACTGGCTGAAGTCCTTGTTTTGGATTATCAAACTCTCTTATTTTTGCAGTTCTAGCTGAGTGCTCTCTGCTCTAATCTTTGCATGGTCAGGGTTTGACATGTTTTCCCCTTATAGGTATAAAACAAAGGACTTTTCCCACACTAGCATTCCTTATTTTAGGGATCAGGCAGGCTCTTTATTTGATCCTTCCCTGGCAGTGACATAGCCCAGGAAATGAACTGGAAATTGTATCATCCAAAGTTCCTACATGTTTGTTAATATCTGTTATTTAGGGAGGATGCTTCTCTGTAATGAGTTGGCTAAGGTGAGAGGCATGTAGCACTGCACACAGAACCAACACATCCTAAAGCTCCCAAAATGTGACCGCATATGAGATATTAAAGGCAAAATGGAAGTTCTGAACAAATGAAATCACTGTCAGAATAATAAAAGAGAAATGAGCTATGATCTAATCTGTTTTCTAGCAGTGTCACAGAGGAGCTATAATAAAAGCTATTTGCAAAGTTCAGAATCATTTCCCGTGCAAAGCCATTCACACACTATATGACTCTGGACAAATGGAGGGGGTCTTGGCTTTGCCAAAAAAAAAAAATGGTGTGTGGATAGTTTACTATTAGTTTGAACTTTGTGCACCTAAATTTCCCAGTTGGCTGTGATTTAAGCTCCCTCTTTCTTTGAGATGACATATGAACTTGTGCACCTGGCTTTCTCCCTCTATTTTTGGTGCCTCATCTTCACACCTTTCCAATTACAAACTGCAAGTGTAAAGGACGAACAGAAAAAGGAAAAAGTCACATCACTGGATGCTTATCTAACCTGGTTTTGCACCGTGCATGCTTTAAATGAGACCAGAGCAAAAGATGTATTGTGTCCTCATTGGAAATGCTCGCTCTGCTCTTCTCCTTGGAGCAATGGATGAAGTGAAATCCCACTTTACCATGCGCCTCTATTTCTATGGCATCCTCTGTGTAAGCAGTGTGTGAGGAAGAGACAAACAAAAGGGACACAAGGAAGGATGAAGTGAGCATATAAAAGCCTATTTCCTCCCTGGTCTTCACAACGAATATATGACAAGTGATGAAATAATAATGGAGCTGTACCTAGAGTTGTGCACAAAGGTAACGAAGCCCCTGCTCTGTGTGCTTCTCCCTTTAAAGCTCGTAAAAGCAACGTAAGGCTGTTCAAAATACTGACAGTTTCCTTGTATTATTGGTTTGAATTTTAAAGTGATGTAGTTTGTACAGCTGGAAATGGGACTGAACCAAAGGGAAGAGAACATGGAGCAAAGCTGAGCTGACCTCTAGGCTGTGAGAAAAAAGAGTATGGAAAGGTGGAAAAGAAACATCCTCCACTGATTTCCACAGAAGTGGAATAACAGCACCCAAGCCCTATATAGAAGTTTCTCATTTCAGTTCAGTGCCTTTTATTATAAGTAGATGAAGGCATGGCAGAGGGGGGAAAAGAAAGAGAAAACACTATTTCTACAACATGGCAGCCACCATTTCAAATTTGTGGACGTCAGAGATTTAAGAGCATTGTGGACCGCATATCTACAAAGGTTCCCTTTGATCAAAGGGACTGGTGACCAAGAGATCTACTCAACTGGAAAGAAATGAACTCATTAGCATCAGTGGGAAGAGCCTCAGTGACGGCGAGTTGTGGGACCTCCCTGGCTCCCTGGAGCCTGGCAGTATGGCTGGGAGGGTTCCCTCGGGGTGTTTTGGTGTATGATTGTAAGTTATTTCCTGTCCAGCATGGTGTCTCTTGAAAATGGGGTTTGATATGGTCATTTATCATGAAGACCTGGTGATGAGCATTAACAAATCATCTCCTGGACTTCATGGGTCACTGTTCTCTGTGAGAGGGACTCAGACTTGCCCGTGTTTCTTAGCAAAGAGTCCTGCAAAAATCCACCAAGGTTTCATGTATACAACCATCACCCAAGTCTCAAAATGCAAAAGTGAACAAATCACTTATGTGCACCCAAATCTCTTGTTTGTCTTTGCACAAGTCTCTCTCTAATCCTCCCAATTCCCTTTGCACTCATCTTCCTTGTCTCACTTTTTTCTTTGGTTGTCAGTCTTTGTCTTTCCCCCAAGTATATCTCATGTTCCAAAGGAAAACAAAAATTTAAAAAATCACAGAGTGAGGGCCTTATTCAGTAGCAAAAATATATTATCTGACATATGGGTAAGGTGAAGAACCTTATTTTTTTCATGTTTTACTGGACATGGGATTTACTACACAGAGTGATAAAATAATTCTCCTGCTGCCTGCAAAAGCACCACCATGCAGTCAGTGTGAGTCACCAGGAAAAGCCACAGAAGTCAAATAAACATATGATGCATTGCTTCTATGTGGGAAAGCCTAATGTGTGGAGAAGACAAATATTGAGGTCACTGTCTGGTGGAAGACAGTGTTGCTGTATCAATAGAGATGACTGAGTAACTGGCTATGGTGAACTGAAAAGTGGAGCTTACCCAGTCATTACACTTCACAGGGTAATTATGGTAATTTCTGATGTGCTGAAGATGAAAAATAAGAGGACATCTTAAGAATAGGAAGTGTAATCCAACCCTGCCACCCACTCTGTTATAGTGCGAGTATTATTTGGCTATACATTAAAAAATAATAATATGATTTGTGTAATATATATTTTATATATTTTTATATATATATATATATAATTAAAACAAAGGTAACTTCCATGGCCCTTTTAGGGTTTCAGTTTCTAGGTGACTTATGGTAGAGCTTAAGATCAGGCTGTTGGAGAAAATATGAGACTACCTATACAACTAAAAAGGTCTATTCTGAAAAGGAAAGTTGATTGGTGTTGTCTAACTTTGATATTATTGAAATAGAAATTGTGATCAGACATCAGGAAAAAATTGTTGGCTGTGAGGGTGGGGAGGCCCTGGCACAGGTTGCCCAGAGAAGCTGTAGGTGTCCCATCCCTGGAAGTGTCCAAGGTCAGGTTGGATGGGGCTTGGAGCAACCTGGGATAGTGGAAGGTGTCCCTGCCCACAGCAGGGGGTTGGAACAAGATGGGCTTTAAGGTCCCTTCCAACTCAAACCATTCTGTGATTCTATGAAATCTACCTCTACCTTCAATTCCAGAACTCCAGTCCCAACAGTACTCAAATACAAATTATTATTTGTATTTGTGTTGATAAATTGTCATAACAATATATCATATTTTTTTTCTGATACACCCTCTCATATCCATCTTCACACTACTACATTGTTCCCTAATTATGTCTAATTATTGCACCACCATCACCAATAACAAAGAAGGATTAAGTCAGGTAAGTTATTTCTGCATGTGGTACAGCCAACCCTGCTGTTTTCATCACCAGTACAGTAAATATATTTACGAAGGAAAGAGTAGTATGTAATGAACAGCATTTTATAAGCAAGCAGACACATTATTATTTATGACAAGAAGCACACATAGCTCACAGTGCACAAACTGATCGAGAAATAGGTTGTATACATAGATTTTCTGTGGTTTTTTGCCCATTCTCAGAAGTCACAGTAAAGCTACATGACTCTAAGAGTAAGAAATGACCTTAAAGCCACAGGAGAACTCCCACATGTAGGGGAGCCTTTTGGTGAGTTAAAGCTGCCACACTGATTCTTCTGAATTTATGACTTGGAGTCAGCTCAGCTAGACCTCAGCTTTTCGTCCATAAACTCACAAGATGGACGTGCCACAATACCCTAGGTCTAATTAGCACAAACATCCATTAGAGTGTTAAAAAAGCCATTAAAAAAAAAAAAAAGGAAGTGACTATACAGCTATTTTTTTTTAATTGGGAACAGGAAATTCCAGGAAATTAAAAATTGCACAATATATTGGTCATCTATGGCAAAACAAGGCAAAAAATAAAAATCTGGTGTGGTGAATGAATTAAATAGTAAAAAAAAAAGGCCAACATTCCTCCCAAGGATATATAACCAACCTCCTGGAAAACACACTTTGATTGCATCTGGAGCAGAGGCAGGCGGGTGCACCAGGGGAACACGCAGGGCAGCAGCTCACACTGGACAGGCTCCACCAGCTCCTAACACGCAATGAAGCTCTCAGCACAACTTCTGAGCTTCTGGACAAAGCACTCCTACACTGTTTCTTCTGGGGAACACCTCCTTTACCTCCTGATGTAGGGAAACATATTACAAGCACACAGCAGGGGTGAGGGAGTCTGCGGTCACAAACTATAAAAGAGGTGCCTCTCCCAGGTCACAGTCCCTAAAATTATTCCTACAATACCTGGAGGTTTGAGATGACCTTACCATTGTCTGAATGTTTTCTGTTTGTTGTTTTTTTTTTAATGGAAAATTTATAAGTGTTGTGTATACACATACACAGGCACACATATATATTATAATAGCTGACAAGAATCAAGGAGGACAAAGGGAAACTCCTTTCTTCACTAAATACATAATTTAATCTGACAAGAAAAAAGGAATACAAAGAGAAATTTATTTCTTCACTAAATATGCAATTTAATTCCTCATATATATATATAAATAATACCACTCCTCCTTCCGCCACCAAGACCCAGCGGTTTGGCATTTTGGAAGAAAAATTCCCAAGTACTCCAAGCTGCTTTCTATGTTTAGTGGAGAAGCCTGAGTGCACCAATAAGTCTCTAACTCCACTTGAACTATTGCACTAAACATAGAGATGGCCCTTTCTTCTCTAAAACATTCTGGGCTACAAGCTGGATGTGTCAGCAATATAGCAGATGGGGAAAATGTATACAAGTATATTAATTTTGTGGCCCAGATTTATGCAGAACACATATTTGCACAGATTTTGTATAGGATTTAAAATCTTGTTTTAACCCTTACTAGATAGATGTGAAGCTTGGAAAGAGCAAAAAGGTTTATAGAGCGTGTGAATGGGATGGAGAGTGCAACTGCTGTCACTGCTTGCTTTGGGACCTGGTTTACACAAATTAATGAGTGTGCCTCAGTTTACTTGCTGTGAAATATTTATATTAATGCTACAATCTCACAATGACTTTGCAAAGCTTAATTAGATCATAATTAATTAGGTTCTTAAAGCTTCCTGGATGAAAGCAGAGCTGGGTGAATCAAGCCAAAAAAAAAAGAAGATTGTGATTTTAAGTTTCTTTGTTCTTTTCCAAGTAGATCTGCCGATGAGCCGGCATGTTCACAAATATACAGGTGAGCATTTTTGTTCACTTGAAATCTTGCAAAGCCAAACGGGCTGTGCATGGCAGTGTGGAGAAATATTTCTGAGAACATTCATACCAGATGTGTGCTCATGACAGTCCTGAAAAAACTCTTTTCATTGTCTGCACAATGATTTGTCAACAACTTATAACTGTTAGTGAATTATTTGCCAAAGGAAAAGAAATAAATTCCCTGATGGCTTTACAGGCTGGTCTATACACACTTTTCAAACTGCTTTAATTATAGTTCAGGAGCGAATGCAGTCACGTTGGTGCTAAGTTTGGGGATGGACCTGTATCTAGGATGAGGTGACTCAATTTTACTGTGGTCTATGGAGAAACACTGAGGGTCAGAATTTTTTTTTTCCCCTGGGGTTTACTGGGTGAATTTGGAGGTGTTGTCTGTGCTGCATGGCTCTGCAGTGGGGTTTTCTACTCAAGAGAGCCTTGTGTTGGGGTAAGCCCCCAAAGGATTTTGTTTTTCTTTGAATATACTAAACTTTTTTAAAGAGGGAAAGCAGACATTTTTTACACTGTCCGCTGAATGGTGGGAGTTATAGAATTTTTGTGTTCCCAGCAACCGTGATGGGACCTCCAATTGTCAGTGAGGTGCTTAAAGATCCTGGACAATGCACTGGGAGAGATTCGGCAGCCTCAGCAGGAGCAGTTCCAGCAGCCCGAACTGACCCAAGGCTGCAAATACACATAGAGCCACGAACAGCAGAGGAACCTCGGAGAAAATGCTCTCCCAGAGTCTGCTGGAGATGTAAACATCTCTCTCTGGGCTTCCTTCCCAGCCTCAGGCTTAGGTGGTCGTGTCTTTCTGCACCACACGGCAGCACCGGCACCTCAACCCCGCCCGTCGCTTTTCCAGCACTCCCTCACTGTAGTGTTAATGTATAAACTGCTCTGTAAAGAGACTTGAGTTGTAAGTATCACTTTAATGCTATTATAAAGCAAATACTTACAGCACTGAGCATTGTGTGTAAATACTAAGTACTACAAAGCTTCCTGAAGTGCTCGACAACCAACCTCAGGCACCTTCTGTGTTAAAATCAAGGCACCTTTCAGATTAGCACCTGGTTTATGTTTATTTTTTCAGTGGAAGATGTCCCTGCCCATGGCAGAGGGCTTGGAACAAGATGATCTTTAAGCTCCTTTCCAATCAAAATCATTCTGTGATTCTATGATTTCTGAATTTTACCCAGATTAACTTTATATTGAGTTACGTTGTGCACAGGGAACACTTACAGACACAAATAATTTTGTGAGACTACTCCTAAATGGTTTTTTTTGTGTGAAAATTTATCTTTATGCCATTATATACATGCCCACTCTATGTACGTTTTTGTTCAAATCAACACAGCCAGAGAAATTTTCTTTTACATTTAACTCAACCCCAGAACATCGTGGGACTTAATGACTGATACACAGTGGAAGTGACAGACAGGAAAACCCTGTTAACCCTCAGGTCGAGAAGATAAGCTAAAACATTTTCAAAGAATTCATCGTGCCTGGCATCGCAAAAGTGGCTCGGTTCATTAGGTGAATAATTGCCAGAGAATTTTTAACACAACTTCCATGTAAGTAATGTACAAAAGGATACCAGTCTAAGCCATACATTAAAATATTTCTGCAGTATATTTGACAGGCTTAAGCAAAAGAAAAATATTTTGTTGACTGAAAAGCTGCATTTCTGTAGTACCTTATTCAATAACTCAGGACAACATATAGTGTGCTATCTGCAGGATAGCTGTTTTTTTCCCTCCAGATGTCTCTTTTTCCTTCCAGAAGTTACAGAGCATTGGACAAGCAGTAACAGATGATGAACACATGCATAACTACAAATGGGCAAGCTGATTGTTTTCAGAATTGGTATAAACATTTGCTCTTGGATTGAGATGTAGCCCATAGCAAATCTTTACATTCTCGTTATAAACCTCTGACAAAAAGAGCTTCTAATGAAAATGCTGACAGTGTGAAAACGTGGTTATGGTCAGGAAAACAAATGGATAAAAAGTGGCATTCTGTAGTTCCATATGTATACTTCATCAGGGAAGTCTTTGCTAAGTTTATATTTCAAAGCTAAAGCTTGATGATAACTGCTTCTCCTACCCTTTCTATTTAGGGCCCCCAAACCTACTACTATTACTGCTATCTCCTGCACTAAAATTGGAAAAATAAAACCACCAGAGGCTGGGATATGAACTTCTCTGAGAAGCTCAGTGAGAGAGCCGGCAGCTGGGTTTTTAGCATCTCTTTTATTTTTGATTATATAGATAATAGTAGAACTCAACAGCCCTAATCAGGACATGGATTCACTGCAGTAGGGTGTTACAGACTGGAAAAAAAAGTGGGAAAAATCAGACATGAAGAAGAGAACTGCATTGTATATGTCTGTGTGGGGGTTATGGCAGGAGGCAGAGGAACAGGAGGAGAAGGAAAGGCCCAGAAGGAAAGGAAAGGTGAGACAGGCCCTCTGGGAAGACTTTCCCAAAGGCCACTGATATTTCTTGGAAGGTATATAAAGAGATGCCTGTCCCTCTCCTGCCTGAAAGGAGGGTGTCTGAAGGGCTATGGAGTTTCTTCCAAACTTGATGTTCTTTTTGGGTAGTATGATGGAAGCCCCAATATGGGAAACGAGGAGGATTACAGAACTGGGGAGTGTTTCAGCTCTGCATTAAGAAAAAAAAAAAAAAAACAACCAAAAGAAAAGATGAATTAGGGCATCTAAGACATGTATGGGGCTGATGGTTATAGTGCAGGACCAGGGAGGGCCTGTATGCTTTTGCTTCTGTGGTGGCAGCCTGTTTTGAGTGGCTAAAACAGCCCCAGACACACCATGCCCACAGTCTTGCTGGCCATTCCATGGTCCACAGGGCAGAAGGAGAGGAGAGGCAGATGCATATAAATTCTATTCTTATTCATTAAAGCACAAGCAAAGTGTAGATCAGTAGGTGGCAATAGCACAGAAATGTAGGTTTACAAGCTCAGAGGATCTGAATGTTTTTTGTGCCAACCCTGCTGAATTAGGTGCTGTTTGACAGAGCACTCATGTCTTTCTTCAACACCACCAGGGCTTACTAGGCTTGCCTTAAACTAACAACTATGGAATAGAAGAAAAAGATAAGAAAACATAAGATAGAAAAAACACCCAACATTAAAACCCCTAAACTAAGTTCTTAAGAACCAGGGATATCAAACAAACATGGGGCTGATAACCAGGAGGAATTCGGACACAGCGATGGTACAAGAGGGTATGTGGAGCAGCAAAACCAGTCATGATATTTGCAGTGACATCTCTGACTGTGGTGGGAAAGGAGGGAAGTAACATCACCTCTCCTTGACTGATGGGTCCTGTCCAGTTTTACAGCCCATTTGTATGAGAAAGACACTGAAAATGGTCAGGATACTCACAAAAGCCAAAACCCCCTAAAACTAAGCGAAGAAACCCAACCTTGAACACTGTGATAGAAGCAACAAGGTCTGTGGTGAGACACAGAGGAGCTCGGTTAAATCATGGCTGAGGATACCAGAGGAATGGCAAGGACCTACTAACACCTGAAGGAAGCAAACATGATGCAAATTCTACCACGAGGAGATAATGTTCAGCACAAGGAAGAGGTTATCAGAAGCGATGCTTTCCATGGAATCCTAGACTGGTTTGGGTTGGAAGGCACCTCAGAGATCCCCTAATTCCAACCCGCGTGGGCGGGGGCCTAAAATAATTTTGCATAAAACAAATTAAAATGTAGCCGAATTTCAGGAAGAACTCCTGACAGCAGGATTGCCTGTGGAACTGGAAAAATCCTCTCAGTGCCACATATGGCAAACAAACACGCTGCTCAGAAAGACTTCTCTGGCTTGTGGGATAATGAACACGGAATTATATCACTGCAACAATATACACCCGCTGAATTTGACTCCACTTGAAGAGATGAGAGCTCTTAAGTTGCTACGTTGAAAACAATTTAATTGAACCTTGCTAATTAGAATATAACAAGTAGTTAAAAATTACGCGATGCTTTAAAAATATTTTAATTAATTTGAAATTCTGATGGCAAATTAGTAAATGCACGTCAGTGACTTCCCGTGCTCGACTCAATGCATCATGGAAAAAAAAAAAAAGATATATTTGTCAATAGGGACACTGAGAAAACATACACAAGTAGAAAATAATAATGTAGAGTAAGGAATAATTAATTAATTCAAGCTTCAAGATAAGATCACTCTGTCCTGCTGACCCTACATGTTAATCAGTTGATTGATTAATTGCTACAATCATAATAATTATAGGGTATAAATCTAAATACATTTAATGATAGTTTACACTTAGAATAAAAATGTCTCTTATGTCTGCTTATCTTCATCATTTCTTGAAGCCTAGTCATATTTTTTGTTTGCCATAAATAAACCTGAAGCATTTTTAGATGTTATCTTTGTGATGAGGTAGGTTTAGACTTCATTCATCTGATCAGCAATATTTTTTTGTTTGGCCTCCACCTCCTGTCTAATGAAAAATATGTTCCTAGATGAGAAACAATTGATTATGTGCAGTAACCAATACAGCTTCATCAAAAGCTCATCCTTAATTGAAAGAAAAGGGGACATACCAAAGAGGCTATTCTGTAATTATAGACTGTCTTTAATCAGAAGAGTTTCACATATTGAATGATTCTGCTATATGAACTCAGTCTGAGGTGAAATAGTGAAGCAGATCAGCAGCACAGAAAAATATTAAAAAAATAAATCCAAAGAAAATGAAGAATTCTGCTGATTTCTGATTTATAGATAATAGAGAAGATCTTGACATCTACATCATCTTTGAATTTGTGCTTTCTCATTAAACCTTATCATGCTTTATGTCTGCACTAAAGGAACAGTATGGTTCTTGTACCTCAACTGGTTCAGATGAAATCCAGTTTTTAACTAAAAAAGTGCATATGAAAAAGAGAAAAGTGCTACTCAGTTAAATCTGAATGCACTATTAAAGACCAGGTCTTAAATAACTAAGGCCTCACTCAGTCATTAAAGAAGTGTCTCTGTAGGAGTGACAGCTAAAAGTTGTAGTAGTTTGTACTCTGCATGTTCAGTGGATAAAATCTCCTGTTTCTATCACTGCCAACCTGGTTAACAAGTTTTATGTGTTTGGGCCTGACTTCTACTTAGATTATAGCTCGTTTGTGTTTCTCTTGAAGGGAAAAGTGGTCTGAAGTGAGAATTTAATTTTCTTCCATTCAATCCAAAAAACCACAGCAAAACACCTTGATGAATTAAGAATCAAATTTCTTTCTCTTTTTAGCATTAAACCCACCCTCAACTTAAGTTTCCTTGCATTCTTGTCATTGCAAAACATCAGGAAATCTTAAATAAGTGCATAATTTAAATTTTAAGAAAGAAATGCATGAGTTTCTGTTAAAATGCAGACCAGATTTCCTTACCATTTTCAATTGTGCAGTTCTAGAAATTTTGGATTCTCCATTTATAAAGTTTGTATCCATATACTGCTTTACAAATCTCATTTTGCAGTGATGTTTGTTAAATAAATAATGCTAGGTTAGGAATGATAGTATAAATAATTTAAGGAGCCACTAAAGCATTAAAAAAAACCTCCTAAGCAGGCAAATTCCAAGAGAATGAACTTTTACAGTCTTCAAAGGGTTACCTGACCTTCTACTTTTGCAGCTTGCTTGTCTCAAAGTTACAGCAAAGGAGGAGATAACATGAAACTGTACTATAAAAGTAAATTACTATCATGAATATTAAGCAACAAGGATATAATAAACATGACTGCTTACATGATTCTGATTTATTGATACTGATTTGCTAGTAAATTATCACACAAAGTACTCGTTTTAGTTGTTCAGGAACACATGCAAAATAAAGCTTGGTGGACACTTCCCAAAGACCTTGACATCTGTCACTGAATTCATAGTGGGGAATCTTGATGCCTTTTTTTCTGGTATGGAATACAGTGATGTATTTACTTTTCCTTTCCACAGATTTATTTATTTTTAATTTTTGTCTGACTGGCTTCCTCAAACTCTTTTTTTTTTTAAGCCATGTACAGTCTTTTAAAACTACTATCATGGAGGTTCAGCTCTGACACAGTGGAACAAATCCAGCTGCAAAATCTCCTAAAGGCTGTTCATGCTTGTTCTGTTAAATAGTGCTCACTTTGAGTCAAGAGGTTTCATTACTATATTTATGAACCTCTTGGCACCAGGAGTTGGGATTTCCCAGTGCTAAGCATTAATGCATTTTGCATCACTCTTTAGCATCAGGAACTCCAGATCACTGGTGCTGAGGGGTTAAAGACAGTAAAAAAAAGCCTAGGTCTTTATTTCCAGATAGAAATTTTCAGCACACGTGTGTGTGCTCAATATGTGTGTGTGGATAGTCTGAGCAACCATCAGAAAGCACAGGTAGAAAGAAGGCTGCCACAGCCACCAGCTACCAGGATCTGCAGGTTTTAAGGGATCTCAATATTAACATGCCTATATTCTGCATCAGATATTTGCTATCCAAATGGATGGAAAGTATCCTATCTGAAAATAGGATTATTCTTCTTTAAATTTAAAGCCTGCTTTGTGCTTATGTGGCTTATATCACTTCATGACATGGTGTGTTATGTCAAACCTAAGATTATTTTTGGAGATTTCTGAGACAGAATCTACTTCATTTTGCCTGTCATCAGTCTAAAGCGTGTGCCAAAAGACCCCTTTTTTTTTTGAGGCAGTGATTCACAAGTACCATCTGAACTAAAGGACAGCTTCAAAGCAAAAACACAGATTTTGGATCAAATTCTTCAAACATCTCCTAAAGTGGTTACTCCCATCATGGTTTAATATTTTTCTCTGTAGAGGATTTATATCCCCACAGTGGGCTAATTTTTTTTAAAAAAAATGCTTATACACTTAAGATTGCAAGCAGGAATGTGGCCTCAAAAGGTGCCCTGATCTGTGGTGTAAAGAAAACCAAGCACCAACCTCAGCTGCAGAGTGTAGGTTAGTTCTGGCTGCATGTGAACATGCAGATGCAAATTAAACATGAGCCAAGGAAAAGGCTGTTCTAGAAGTGGCACTTGATAGCCCAGAGCTGGAGCTGCAGAAGCGTATATAAACCTGCCTGCCAGGCAAGCCTTCCTGCTTCTCCCAGCTTGGTTTTGTTTGAAAAGGAAATTAAAAAGAGAAAATGAAAAAAAAAAGAAAATTGAAAAGGAAATTGAAAAAAGAAAGTTAGAGGGAAAGGAAAAGGGTAAAAGAAGGAAAAGAAAAAGAATGAGTAGGCGAAAGAAAGAAGAAAAAATAAGAGAAAAGAAGACATGGAAAAGGAAAAAGAAAAGGGAAAGGAAAGGGAAAATGATAATAGGAGAAGGAAAAGAAAAAAAGAGAAAGAAGAAAAGGAAGAAAAAAAAGAAGAAAAAAAGAAGAAACAGAAAAGGAAAAAGAAAAGGGAAAGGGAGAAGGGAAAGGCAAAATGGAAAGGGAGAGGGAAAAGGTCAAGAAAAAGGAAAAATGGAAAAATAAAAATAAAAGAAAAAGAAAAAAAAGAAATAAAAGGAAAAAGGAAAAGGAGAAGAAAATGGAAACAAAACAGAAAAAAAAATTAAAAAGAAAAGGAGAAAAAGAAAGAAACTGCAGCTTATGCACTCACTCTATTTGCCCTCCTTGTGGGTAGGCACCCTGTGCATGTACAAGGGCAATTTCCTCCCTGTCCCTCTTTCACTATCACCTGTAGGAGTGTAGAGATAAGTTATATACTGCAAATTGGGTTGAGTGTCAGTTCTGGTCACTTCACTCTTTCTCTGTATGTGCAGCCCTTTCCCTTTATGGGGAAAGTTATGTTATAAGTGCCAGCTTGGAAAATATTTCCGTTGCTCACCAGGGCTCTCCTGATAACAAGCTCCCAACCAGAGGTTTCATATGTGCTTACACAGAACAGTTCTCAGTCACATTTTGGGGTCCTAAAACCTTTGTGAGTCCCACCTTTCTGTTTGCCTCAGATATTCTGTTTCATAGGAGTGATTAACACATGGTTTGATTTTCTGACCATCTAAGCACACCTTGGTGAAGAATTTCTGTGCCTGGATTGGGAATTTTATTTTGTTCCTGGTGCCACACTATCACTCAAAAGTGTTTCACAGTGAAGGAGTCAGACCATGAGCTGTTGGTGGATTCAATGGTGCTCCTGATCTCAATGAGATTATCTGTGTGATGTACTAACACCCCAGGCAATTAAAGCAGTAGTGCTGGGGCCAAAATGTAACAACAGTCACCTGAGTTAACAGGCTGATGAATCTTATGTAGAAGGGAGTCAAAGGCAGCAGTTTGACTCTCCAGGAAGCAAGAAAAATTGTATTTTATTTTAAAATTGTGGGCAATTAAAATTCAATACCTGTCCCATAAGCAGGAGGCAGCAGATTGCAGAAATATTTCTGCATCTGAAGAAACATCCTTAAAAGTTGTATTCAAGGAAATTCTGGTGCAGTGAGTTTCTTTGTTCAATGAGTTCTTGTTGCCTCGGGGCCACACACTCCCTGATACCCATTTAGGAGGAGGATGTGCAGCACTACTCAGTGTTTCCATTCCCACACTATTTCTTACTTTACTTGACTTCCCTTTTAGCTGTTATCTGGTGCAGCTGGTGGAGTACAGCTGCTAAGGATGCTTTTCCGCAGCCACATTACCCAGTTTTCCAGCACTACTTTTTCACAATTTGTGTCCCTCAAGAGACATTATAAATCCTATTAACTCTGAACTCTGGCCCAGCCTTGGTAAGAACACAAGACTACCCTCACATTGAGACATCAATACTTTCCCAAAGTATTTCAGTTTGCAATTGCACTTTCCGTGGCAGACACAGATCCTCTCAAAACAGAGACACTGAGCAGCCGGACCTGTGACAAGTGATGCCCTTCAGGGAAGGGGAGCTTGGACCCCCCCAATCTGGGCCTGATTTGAACCTGTATCTTAACTTTTTTTCTGAAATTCTGTGAAATTCAGTGAGCACTCTGTAGATAGTGCTATTGTTTTTATTCTGGCTGTATTGCTGTATTTTTTTATGTCCTTTAGAAACACAGCATTTTCCTTTTCCAAACCAGTATTTCTGCTATTTTAGTAAACTGTGAGGATGTTTTATGGATCGTGACTTGATTCTGTTCCTGTCTACTTTGTGGAACTTTTAGAACTTTTATTTTCTTGTTTCTTTCTCCATATCAAACCATTGCTAGAACATTTCTGGAAAAAAAAGAGCAGCTGTAACACCTTTCTTACAGATTAGTGCTCTTAGGTGGTAAAGGCACAGAAAAAACAGAGCCTTTATTACTTAATTTTCCATCTACCAAGATTCTCATCCAAAAGTTTTTTCTCAGTGCTAGGTCTGAAGGCTAAGGCTATGCACTTTCTTCTAGCTCAGTTGCTTGAAGCATTTAGGATGAACAGAAGTACTACATAAAGTTAGTACCTACTCTGAATACTGCAGCTGTAGTAGTCTAGTACACTTCAAGTAGTGTTTAGATAGTGTACTAGGTCTTCAAATATCCATGTGATGAGGACCAGAGAACGACTCAGTTGTTATTTCTTTACGCCAAGATATTATCATGCTGGTTCAGATCCAACGTGCCACCACACAGAGAGGTGTGGTGCTACTGTTATTTGGGAAGGTAGCAACTTTCAGATAGTAGGAAGGTGTATGGAGAGAGGAAGACAGCCCAGCACCGTGGGTGCTGACTTTCAACATCCCTTTCTCTTGTTCTTGGAGGTTCTCCTTTTCCCTCCCTTCCTGGTCTTCTCTTTCCACTTTCCCCCCACTCATTTCTTCCATTTTTGCACCTCTGAAATTGTGTAACTGGGGCATTATAAGCTGCCTCTCCTCCTGTTATTACTTTCCCCAAGTGGAAGCTTCGCTCACAAGCATGGTGAAACATTTTTCCCCTCGAACCCAGAGTGCCAATTCTCACTTTGTCAAGAGCTCCAGATAACCCTCACGAGAAGTTCCTCTCCCCTGCCTCCTGCAAACACTCCAGGTTACAGAGATCTTGTCACAGTCACTAAAGTGCTCCTTCTCTATCTTTTCCCCAACCCTTTTCTGCCCAGTGCTGTTGCTCAGATTTCTCAGTTTCTCTTTCACCATTCTCTCCTGCTCGATTTTCTCCATGAGTCTCACTTATACTAACCCAGATACAAACTTTCAAGTTGGCTTGCTTCTTCCTTCTGCCCTTCCTTTTGGAAAAGACCTTAAGATCATCAAATCCAACCTTCAGCCCAGCACTGCCAAGCCCACCACTAGACCATATCCCCAAGTGCCACATCTACACATCTTTTAAATCCCTCCAGGGATGGGGACTTCACCACTTCTCTGGGCAGCCTGTGTCAATGCTTTTTCCCTTTAAAAGATTCCCTTAACCACAGATGAAATTTAAATTACACATGTCCTAACAGTAAGTATAAAAGGAATAAACTGAAACTTATGTCTTTCTCTGTTTACAAGTGTTTGATTTCATCCTCTGAAAACCAACAATCAGGGTAAAGCTACAGATAGTTACTGGAGCCTCAGTGATTAATCCGTCATCAGTTACAAATATAAATGACTGTTTTTCAGATTGAAGTGAGTCAGATGACATTTCCTTCAAGCATCCGATGGCTTCTCCAGCTTCCCCTAAACATTAATGCTCTGAGCACTTTCAGCCCATGGCAGGTAACAGCCCAAAAAAACCCCACTTTTAAACTTGTTAATGCTTGTGCAATCAAGGACAAGTCATAGTTTTGGCATAAAACTGTCTTGTAAGTGCTATTTGAAAGCCTCAGCTTCAAAGCACGGTGCTGGACCTTCCATGTACATCAAAGTTCTTGATAAAAGTTCTCACTGTGTAGATTACTGCAGATTTGTATCCAATAATTTATTGTGGGAGCATTAAACCATTCATATCACAAACACCTGTGCAAGCCAGTTGGCCTAGTCAATTCTTGTTTAACATTTAATTATGAATATAATTAGCATGAGTTAAGAGACAGGCCAGGCATCTGCAATAAAATTTCTGCTATGCTAAAAAAATTATAACTATAATAACAAAAAAGACTAAGCTGGGGGAGAATATGTCCCTCCTACGCAAACTTTTCATGACAGCAAAATCCAAGTGCAGATTCCTTTAAAACTTCTTCCTTTCCTTTGATGATAATTGGAAAGCCTCCACCATATTTATAAGAGCAAATTAAACAGTTTTTCTGTCCCTTTAATATTAAGGCAATTTTCATCACTGGTATAACCCTTTCAGTGAGATTCCTCAGAGTTTCCTCTTTTCCTCAAAATGTAAATGTTGTCCATTAAATATAATTTAAATATTTGTCCATTTGACAGTGTCACTGGAACACTGTGTTAGGTAAAGTTCACAAAGGGGAAAATCCAATCAAAGTGTTATTTCGGTGCACATCTAAGAGTTTTGTGAAGTGTTCTTTTTTAGTCCAACAGAATTGTGTGCTATCAGAAAAAAAAAGATTAGTAAATATCACATTGTATCTTGTTTTAAAGGCAGAGGCTCATGTTTAGAAATATAAAAACTAAAGTCAATCTAGAACCAGGCTCCCTATGAACAGGTGTTACCTGAGCATTCTTCACAGAGAAAAGCCCTGAAGAGGAGCTAAACCTTCAGGTGTAGATTTTGTTTTCAATTTCTTTACAACAACTTAATTAAAACTTTCCAAGAAAAAAAAAAAAAGGAAGAAATGTCTTACCTACTAATTCTTTTCCAATGCCCTTTATTTCTTAACATTTCTTAATTTCTTTAGTTGGGCTAGTTTCCACCTCAAAACAAAAAATCTGTTCAAAGACATGACCTCCAATTTTATTTTTTTTCCCCTAAAACACTTGTTTACAGACCTGAAAAGATCTATTTAAAAATGCTGTTGAGCAGAAACAGTTTGCAACTGTGAAGAAAAGGTCACTGAAAAAGAACTAGGAGGTTACCAGGACATATTGTTCCTTGACACCTCCTGAGAACAAAGAGCCTGGAATGAACCTCTTTAGTTACCAGATTGCTTCTATTGCAAATACAACAGCCTCCATTTACATCTTCAGTGGAGATATTCTTTCTTACTGGCTCAAATTTAAGTGAAGATTGTGCTAGGATATGGTGGTTATAATGGTTGGGAATGTTACAGCTTAAATATATTTGCATAATTTTTACTGTTTTATTTACTTATTGGTTTCATTCGGGATGATCATATACACTTTTAATCTGTATTTCATTAACACCTACATTAAAAGTCTTCTCTTTCAGTGTCTCTGTCTCCTATATCATCTTAGCATCTCTTCTAAAATGTGAGGGTTTTTCCCTCTTCCATATATCAGTTAATCCTTCTTGAATAAGAATTTCACACAACTTTCCAGATAAGATTTCAAAAATATTTCAAAAGTGAATTTAACACTACTCATACTCCACTGAAAATATCTAGTATCACTTTATGATTGAGCTGTTATTTTTATTTAATGTTATTGTGCTTGGGAGAGTATATATACCACACAAATTCATGTATTTACATGGATGGATATGCTTGAGATTAAGCTACCCATAAAATCATTCCTTTTTTTTTTTAATCTTTTAAAAAGTTGTACCTCGACTTTTAACTACTTCTTGTTTCTACACAAGTTTTTTTTGTTTGTTCATGTTATTTTATTGATCTCTGCTGTCTTCTGATATTTATTTGGACAAAAATGTATTAATTATGCGAAATATATTGTGGTGACCTTGGATTTGTTTATAAATCACCATGTTCACATGAAATTGAGGCTTTCTGATGCCATGCCAAGCCCCAAAACTTCCTTGGACAAGTACATGGAGGAGAGGAAAACAATTTCAATAGGAGGCTCGCCAACTGTGAATCTGAAGGCAGTTTGATTAGGACTCGAAGCCCACAGATTGAGATTATGACAGAAATTTGCATAATGCCAGAGACTGATAAGATTTGGTTTCTCAGGAACCTATTACGTGATGATGTTAAGAGACTGTCATGGATTTCTTACAGTGCAATATGCTGACTTGTCTTTCCAAGACGAGTTGGCCTTGAGCCTTGTTCTTTGTAAGCCTCGAGTGAGGTTTCTTTAGATGCCTTTTGAAAATCTCTTTAGACATCTTTTGTAACTTTCCACCAAGATGATACAAGGATGTTATGACTGTCAGAATAAATGAATGTATTTACTTCCTTTCTGCTTCCCAGCTACTATTTTCATAACACTGTATAGTAGTTCAGAGCAGGTCCTTGTTGCACTATTTTTTCAACCAGTGTAGCTCTGTTCTTTGGTCATGATTATGTATTGATGACTTGATTTGTTTGTTGCCTCCTGACACAGGTTTTTGGTTTTTTTCCTGATTTTTGTGCAGACAGCTTCTGTGCAAACTCCTCAAAATTTACATTATGCAGTGCAAAAAATTTGCTATGGTCTGCTGAAGACCGAAGCGTGATTATTGCCCAGATAGATGTGAGTTTCTGCAACATGTTCTCTCGAGCCACACAGACAGCAGGTCCTTGGGGCACCTTTCTGAAGCAGGACTAGAGCCAAAGCCCAGAAAAAAACCCCTTTATTGATGCCAGCCATGCTGGAGATGAAGACAACTGACCAACATGCAGAGGACTGACAACAAATGATAGCTTTTGTGGGTCTAAAAAAAGTCTATTATTCCCACGGGAGATGAATTTATTGCTTTGCTATGTTACCATCATAGATTTTGTCAGACAAGACCAGTAAAGACCAGTGTCACGGACAAGCAAAACTGTAATGAATTTTTTATCTAACAAATTTCCTACCCAAAAAAGTTACAGAACTCTATCGTGTGTAAGATGCTAAATAACCATCTTCAGTTTCCATACAGTAGGGTAACACATAACATTGTAGGATTGATAGGAATGACATTGAGAATTCTGCTTAGCATGCACCAGGAGACCCTAATTGATATATCGAAAGGATATGTGTGAAATAATTTGAAAAAAGTGTTAATGGTCTATCAGAGAAATCAAAGAAAAAAAAATCCAGATCTTGAAAAACAAAAATTAAATGAGTACTAATGTGGACCTTAGATGGTGTCTAGGCACTTAAATTCCAAAAAAACTTATTCAGTTGCCATCTATCCCTGAAGGTGTATAAGTTAATTAGATGTTGTGATTGTGCCCTTCGAAGAACTTTAGGTGCCTATGGCTCTACTTGTCCCCATGCAGAGAAATGCTTCCTTTCCTTTTCCAGCCAGAGCTGCAAAGCCTGAGATGGGGGATTACTTTGCCTAAGTGTCTGGGGAAATTGATCCGGGGGGAATTGCCAGCACTGAAGCCACACATGCTAATGAGATCTGGTGCCCTAAAAAACATAGAATCATAGAGTGGTTTGGGTTGGAAGTGACCTCGAAGATCATCCAGTTCCACCCTCTGCACTGACAGGGACACCTTCCACTATCCCAAGTTGCTCCAAGCCTCGTCCAACCTGGCTTTGGACACTTCCAGGGATGGGGCAGCCACAGCTTCTCTGGGCAAGCAGTGCTAGGGCCTCACTACTCTCATAGGCATGAATTTCTTCCTAATGTCTAATCTAAACCTGCTCTCTCTCATTTCGAAGCCATTCCCCCTTGCCCTGTCACTACATGCTCTTGTAAAGTCTCTCTCCATCTTTCTTGTAGGCTCCCTTCACCTTTCTCCAGAGACCTGGTGGCAGATGTGGATCCCACATTTTCTGTTCCTCACACGGAGACCTGAGACATATCAGGTTGTGGATTCCACTTGAAAGCCTGTAAGTCAGATTTTCAACACTACTATTTTCATTAATCTCATTCCTCCGTTCATCTGCCTCAAGTGGGAAACCCACAGCAGTAACAGATACATTCATTGAGAAAACTGTCTGCAGGAGAATCATAATTCTGGCAGAAGGATTTCTATTTAGAGTATATATATACATATATATATATATATAAATACACACATCTTCCTCTATGTGTGCATTTTAAACAATAAATCTCCTATTTATCTACAGTACTTACGTGACACCTTTTAAATTCATACTAGAGATAAAGAACTGAAACGGAGGCATAATCACTAGACCTCATTGAAAAAAATCTTTCCAACGTAGTAATCTTTCCAACCTGTTGCTGAGAAAATCAAAGACCTGAACTCAAGCCTTCCAAACCAGAGACAGATGTTGCAGCTTTGGGAACTGGGTGGAATTTTCCTTTGTGGAATATCAGTGGGGTTTTTTCGTAACTGCAGTTGGACAGATGCACTGTCTATACAGTTCTCTCCAGCTGAAAAGATCTGGAAGGACTAGTGGATATTTAAATATTTCCTGTTCTGCGGATATCAGGCATCACTGCACAGAAAACTAGTAGTCGAATATCTTTTTTTTTCCATGCCTTCTGCCTGAGACTTTTCAAGAAAACTGCTTCAATTAAGACTTACAGTCAACTAACACATTTACCTACTAATATTTTTTAACAGATTTTGGGGGTAGACGTTTATCATTTCAGTGGCTAAAGTACTGGAATAAGTTTGTATGGCCATGCTGGTTGAATTCTGTAAATAAGGTGATTAAGTCTTTCAGTTATTGGCAGTTCTACCACCTTACTCACATGAAGCACAATTTTACTTGCAGACAATCTGTTGAACCACGTCTGTTGATCTTCCAGAAAATCAATAGAACTATTTGCGGTACTGAGTAATTTAAGTGTGGCTGAACCTGACTTCATAGCAGCATTTGGGCACACTTTAGAAGTGCATATTTCATCCAAAATACCACAAAATGACTTGCCAGTAATACTAGACAAAGTCCTTGAAAAAAAAACCAAACTGCTTTCCAAACCCTAAGAAACAAAATTAGTATTAGGTCAGAGGTCTTTTGGCCTTCCATTTATCGTTTATAAGTTCTCTGATATAAGCTGTGTGGACAGTAATTATCCAGCTTCAGCCTGGCAAGCAGAATTCTGAGATTCTATAATGCCCTGAATTATCTTCTGATACTCTGGTCATATCTGAAGTGTTCTAATAGTATGGCCATATCTAAAGTTATTTATAGGGGAAATTGAAGGTGGAGAGCAAGTGCTTTGCCTAACACACAGTACTGTAAAATTTTATTCCCAAGCACATAATAGAGATGTAAATTAAAATGGCAGCATCCAGGAAAATTAATACTAAGCTTCCTATGGACTTTTTCCACATAAGCTTTAAAATAACATAAGCATAAGGAGTCCATGGCACCTCCTGGATACTCATTCCTCCTGAAACATCTAGCTAAATTACTAAATTCTCAAGAACTGTTATTGGCAACTTGTTACTACCTACTACAAGTAGGTTTTTGGACTACTTAATCTTACTTAACAAATGCAAGGCTGTGACTAAGGGGTCTTCAGTGCTGGACCAAGGATATAATCACCACAGCAGTGTGGAATCAGGTTGGTTATTTCTGGCATTCTTAAGCATTCCTTTTAACTGTAATGCACACCTGTGTCTTGCATGTTAATAATTCTAATTTTTGAAAAACAGACACTACAGCCCCTTTTTCTCAACAACCTGAAGAAGAAGAAGGGAAACTTTCTAGCAGCTCAGTACTGACCAGGCAAATTAATTAGCACAAGTAGCCAAAGAATCATCTGCAATGGAGATGATATTGAAGAAAAGAGTTTTTTTTACTTTGCCTCAGGACTATTAACATACAAAAAAGCTCCTAAAACACTGAAAACACCTAATTCTTGCTTATAGACATTTTTTAAGTGGAGTTGATAGGAATACAGATTTGCAGATACTATGGCAGTAAAGGCCAAATAAAGAGAAGATTGATTGGAAATCGTAGATTACTTTAGACAGTTGGATTAGGTAGAAATCACCCTGATGTGCAGTAAAGCAAGCAACAAGAATTAGGGGTTTGAAATAGTGCGAAGCACGTCTTAGAGTGCTAGCATTTCTTCTGAGGAAAAAACTGTCTTAAAATCCCTCTATAAATGACTGTTCATTAGCCTATCAATGTGTATAATGGCTCTCAAAATCATAATAAGAATTAATAATAGTTCAAATAGCAGAAAGGGACATTAATTTCTCACTCATGAATATTAATGCTTTAGTAGACAGACTCTTTCCGACATGATTTCAAACTCTTAATTCGCAAATCCACGACCACCAAGTAAAAATACCCGGTATTTTTACTATCAAAAACCTCCCCGTGGGGCCACCAAAAGATTTCAAATCACTCTGACTTGGATAGCAGAGAGGATGAGAGTAGAAGACAGCACCAGGAATGAGATCATGGTGTCCTGATAACGTTCTTCGGAGTATAATAGTGTTTGCTCAGGCAAAGGATGTGCCAGTGGGCAGTAAAAGCAGGGGTAAGGGGGAGGAAGACTCTACTTAGCCCCAGAAGACCAGTATGATGTTGGATTATCAAGAAGAGAAGGTGATAATGTCAGAGGATGGGTGTTGAACACCTGACTGTAGAATTAGGTGCACAAGAAGAGATGTGGATGACACACCAGCTGTGCTCCATGAACTGGCTTCATCCACTGGGGACACCACACCTCCTTCTTTCCAAGAAGGCAGAGCAGGTGGATGGAAAACCAACTGAGGGACATGTTCAGGAGCTGGTGCTTCAATGAGCAACTTGTCCCAATGCATCAAAAAAGCTGAAGCTGAACACTAAGAAACTCTTTATTGGTTTTTCCTCTCTTAGCACTGCAGACACTGTGCAGCAGGAACTTAAATTTGAGAGATGATATTCCCCACCTGACTTCCTTTGAAAGGAGAAGAAAGTGAGCTGCCAGGAGTAAACTTTCAGGGAATGCATTCTTTTTGCACCATGCATTTAAACTGCACTGCACCTCCGAATAACCGAGCAGGGAAGGATCTTGTGAGATGCATTTAACCTCATTATATCTGATGCTGGGTCTTGAAAAGCTTTGGTTGAACTAAAGGCTCTTATGAATACAAAATCAAAGTGAGCTGTGCATTAAGGGTTCTGTATTCCCCGACAGCTGCGCATGTGCACACCCAGCTCTCATTAACAGCAATGGCAAATACGTGTGCCCATCACTCAGAAATCAGACCTCTGAGTACTTTCTTGGGTTTGCTTCTTTTTCCTAGACAGTTTTCTCTATTGGATCTTTAATTAATCGCCTACTAGGCTTTTTCCCTTTAAGCTATCCCTCTCCCCCTCTTCCCTTTCCAACGGGACTAAACCCCCAAATCGCTCTGGTTTTTTGTCAAGTTTTTCCAAGCCAACACAGTTTTATAAAATGCACCTGCATATATTAAATACAGAGTGGGTTTGCAGCACACAAACCACAGAGACGAGGAGCAGAATAAATGCCTGGGACTTTGAAAATACTTTTTCTGCCTGCCAACTTTTGACAAAGAAAATAATAATCAAGCAAAGGTAGATATGAAAATGAGAACATGAATGTTTTTGCATTCTTTTTGTGATCACTGCAAGGCAAGAGTCTGCAACCTTGTGGAACAAAACACACGCATTTCATTCTGATTAACATAAAGACAGCCCCTTCTAACATGATTCACAATTATTAGTCTCTCTCTTGTGTTTGGGGATATATGGATTATCAGCCTAGCATATTTTGAATACATACACATTTTAATTCCTTTCCTAAACCATTTTAGGCACTACAGTTAAATCACATAGACAAAATTTATAGATCAATAATTTGATTTTTTTTCTTCTTTCCAGTTAAATACCTAAACGCTGTAGGAGAAAAAAGCCAGTCAAAAACAATAAAAAGGCAGGATCACGGATAATGGAAGGTAAGTCAGATTTGAGATGCCTCTGTTCTTCTATTTTTAAGTTTATTATTATTTTTATATAACAGGCTATTTCACGAGCTCCTGCTGTATCTGATGTACTTACTTATCGCCTCCACAAACTGTTCAAAGAAGCAGTATGGGAACAGCGGCTCAGGCAGCTCTCTGAAAAACATCTTGAGTGCTCCGGTGACAACGTGGATGTCCTCCCACTGGCTGTCGTCCAAATTCAGCTTCTCTTCTGGGAAAACACGAGGAGAAATGGAACAACTGGTTTTAATGAAACAATTACAAGACACTAATTATTATGTTAATGTTTGCCTACTATCATCAGCAACCGTTAACAGCCTTCTGCACCTAGAGGTTTGGTGCTGTGCATGTTTTTTTTTTTTCCTTCTTTTTTTTTTTTTTTTTTGTAGGAAGAGAACATTTTCAATGGAATACCATCTGTAGGAATGCAGCTAACAAAAAAACAAGAGACACAAAGAGACAGCACCATTGACACAGTATGTCAGATACATTTATTCCCATAATGCATCAGTATGAAAATTAGCATCACAGCTCAACATGATTCAAAGCTATTTGGTTTTGAGGCCGAGGGGCTAAGAGTTGCCAACGATGGACGGCTCAAGGGACCGGCCTAAAGGCCTTGCTGAGCCAACAGGAGACATATGCTAAACATGGCAATAGAAAATGAGTTATTGCTTTACATGTGTTAGCCTTGCTATGTACAAGGGAATAATGGGTAACGCTTTTCTCCTCTCTCCTTTTTTTTTTTTTTTTTTCCTTGCCTGAATGTAATGTCAGCAAGGAATAGAGGACTGTGAGAGAAAGGATATTAATTCCTTCTTACTGCTTCAAAAATATTTTGTTTGGTTTTCATCTCTGGGAGGAAGATTTGCCCAGCAACAATATTAGACAGACCCCTGTTGGCCTACCTAGGCTATGCAAAGCTGTCAAAAATGATAACACACTAAAGACAAACCACAAGTGCCTCCAAAACTGTTTTGCAAACAAAAAAAAAATGTTTTCTTTTGAAGCTTGACTGAGCTAAGGAATTTAAATATAAAAGAAACTAAATGCTAAAATAGAGTTTCTAATAAAAATAAAACAAGATTGGGTGATTATTTTATTTTTCTTTGGGTTTGTCTTTTTTTTTTTTCTTTTTAATTCTAGGAGTGTGATACTGTTAGAACATAACAAACAATGAGATCATAATCCCTATAAAACTCGAGGAAAGTGCAAATCCTTATTAGTCCAAATTAAAATGACACACACTTACTCCAAGTTTTGTTACTCCAAAAATGGAGTTTTCTTTTTTTTCCCAAGTGCTATGATTCTCTCTTCTAGAAATTTTCAGTCTCAATGCAAATTGGGGGCCAACCATGAAAACTGCTGAACAATTTTAATTTGAAGCAACATAGTCCTGAAATGTTTTACTAAATGTCACTGAAATTTCATGTTTAGCAGTTCAGCTGGTTTCAAGAGCAGCCTCTTTACTGAACTGTTGTTAAACAAAATGCTAAAATTGTAGGAGACACATGGACACCCACAATTCCGGATTCCAGTACTTTAATGCAATGGTTTTCTCACCATGGAGTTTACTTTTGGGCAGAAAATCTTATTCAAAATGGAGTCATCTTTCAACTTCTATTTAATAAGTGTTATAAAATGCTTTCAAAATTTCTGGATTCAGGAAATGTATACAAATAAAGGAATGGACCCAATTCCTTAACTTGGAGAAATGTGAGACAAAGCTGGAACAAAGGCAGACTTGTGCATTTCATTTAGATGTCTTGTTTGCTTCTTTGGTTTCAAGCCTCTTTTTTTTTTTTCCCCTTTCTTTCTTTTTTTCCCATTCAATTACCTCAATCATAAAAGTAATGATTTGATCTCAAATGAGTTACCAGAGGGGATCTTCTTTAGACTCTGAGATCATATTTGATTGATCGTATTTCAACAATTAGCCTTTTATTTTGCCACACACTATTGAACTAGATCGACAGCATCTTAGCAGGCCAGCTTTAAACAGTCAACTGTTAACAATAGCATCAAAAAGAGAGACCTGATGGGGTTTACTGTCACTTTAAAGAACAGGGTGGGTTTTCACATTGTTGAAATCTGTCAGATATTTTGAAATGTCCCTCTCACTATGGTGCCACACCCCCTGCGTGCCCTTATAATAAAATTGGTTTTACTCCTGATTAAATCATTTTCTCCCTACCCACTACCATACTTCTCATAATGGACCTGTGTGCTCTACAGCTGGTGTTCTTCCCATGGTACCAATTCTTACTTTATCTTTTAAGCACTTTGCTGCTAAGATCTCATGCAGAGTGCTTATGTTTTGTTAAGAGCTTCATTCTTAGAGAAATAGCTTAACACATGTTCTAAAAATGTTGTACAACTTATTGCTTAAAACACATTTAGAAAATGTATAAGTACTGTAGCTTTGGCACAGAACTTTAAGTAGAAACCTTAAAAAAAAAAAAAGAAACACAACTTGTTTTTGCCATGCATTTGTCTTAAATGTCTAAAGTGGAATGCTTGACTTCTAAGGCTTTATAGGGACTTATCTTACCAGATTTTTGCACCATTTCCAGCTCTTCAAGGAAACGTGTTAGGAATGTATCATCGTGAAAGCAAAGGGTGTCAATTTTCCCTCTAGCAATAAGAGAGTTTTTAAAAATGTTTGCTAGAAGGAACAAATGCCAAGTAAAAAAAAAAAAAAAAAAAAAAAAAAATAGGAGTCCATTCAATGTAAGACTCTCTGTTGGTTCCCACTGGTTGGAATCTCTCACATACCATGGCAATAGGGCCATAAACAAACACACACACACACACATTTCAGGCTGGGCTTAAGGGGAGGACCTGACTTTTTGGCTTTACTCAGACATATTTCTTATTGGGGTGTTTTGCTTATATAAAGATTAAGTCCCAAATCTGGTATTTAAACTTGACAGTCAAGGACTGCTTTCAGTCAGGAGACACTGTATCTGGGAAGATGCTCAAAATCTCACAGTCCTAAAAATTTGCTTTAACTTGTCAGTAGTATTTGATTAGTTCAACCATCACTGCCAGTTGATATCATATATCTTAGATACAGACACAAATATGCCCAGAAAATCCCATAAAATTTATGCTAATACTCGGGCTGAAAATATAAAGACCACATTAAGGGAAAAAAAATAGTGTGGGCACTTGTCAGGGTTATTATTTTAAAAAAAATTGATATACAATACATTTGTGAAGGGAATATGTGTTTTACTGTGTTTTTATTCTTAGCAAATCAGCCTTTTCAACAATACACAATTTTAATGGGACTCGCAATGTCTGCAGTAGAACTAAACAGGAGTTCAGCTTTGGTTTAAATGTACCATCCTGGGGTTATCCTTGCTCAAAAAGAAAGAAAGTAATCTATGGAAAGATCAGCTAAAGAGAGAGAAAAAAAAAAAAAGAAAATAAGAAAATCATCCAAAGCTGTACAGAGATCTCAGTTTTAAAGAAAATGGATGTGGTTCCTCTAACCACATGCCCTGCCTGGTATGTAGACTAATCTCTAGGAGCAAAATGCAGTCTTTTCAGAGCACTGCTGGTTCAGTTGTCTTTTCAGATAATTCATAGCTTGTATTTTCCCAGCTCTACACCATCTCTTGCCCATGGTGCCACTACATACCAGAGCATCACCTTTCAGAAGTCCTACTCCACTTTGGGTATTACATATTCCTGCAGCTCTTGGATGACCCCAAAAAGCAATTCCTGCAAACCCAACTAGCTATGCCTGCTCTGCTGTGGAGGTTGTGCCCTCAAAAAACTTTCTGAAGACTTTAGTGAGATGTGTCTTGTTGAGTCTCACACTGTGATCCATTTGCTGACATTGCTGCCTTTTCCATCATTTCCCTGCTGCTGGCAGCACATGGCAGCGCTGGGATGACAATGTCCTTCATGAGGAGCACCTGGGTACAACATCTGCCACCTCTGTACTCCCTGAACTTTGGCATTCAGAGTTGGATCAACCCCCAGGCCCAGTGTGGGAAAGTTCAGAGCACTGGAGTTTTCATCCCAATGACCAGTGCACCTGTTGAGTGAGATCTCCCCTGGAGAAAGTCCTGCACAGCACTGTTAACTAATCCATACAATACCCCTCACATCAAAATGGTTGCAGAAGAGCTGGGTGGGCACAAAGCATCCCCAGTTGACTGAAAGCCTGGGAAATTTCCTGGACTCACTCATCCCAATAGGCATTTTACTACTGAGAGATCCAAAACAGAGTTCTGTGGTTAAAAGAGAAAAAGAAAATTCCTCATTCAAATACTAGTAAAAGACAAACTGTCCAGTGTCAATGCCCTTCTTTCTCAAACTTGAAGACACCTCTTTTTATTTTTAATGGTTATATTCATCAAAAATAATTTTCTGTTCATTCAAAAATTTGAATAAATAAAAAATGAAAGGGCAGATTCAGGAGAAATTTCTCCACTTGCATCAGCTGTGAGAGCTGTTCCCATGACTGACAGCAAAAACATTAATTTGTACACTGAGAGGTGTGTGTGTTCAATAGCTGTACCTGCATTTTACGAGGCACAGTTTCTCTGATCAGTAGTGCACAGACACAGCAGCCTTCTTGGGGCAAGCAGCTTCTTTCAAAGTGATCACACAATTCAGAGCAGCACTAGAGCACAGGGATGTCAGGAGGCATGGCAGCAATGGGATACTGTGAGGTGGTGAAGGCTCTTGCTCATCATATGACAAGGAGCTCAAACCTTTGGCAATGCAGCACATGATTTTGAGTTTCCTCCCCTGCAGTGAATCCTGTCCTGCCGTTGCAGTTTATACAGAGCCTCCAAAGTGCATAAAACCCCTGGAACTTTGATCAAACAGTACAGCAAAGAAACATCCACTGTTTGCTCATCCATACTTTGCTCATTAAGCCTGATTTTTTGGAGTTCTTCCTCTTTCCCTTGCTAGTTTTGGAAGCTCCACTGTCCTTCCTGCACTCAACGCATGGTCCCTCACTTCCAAGAGTGTTTAAACAAATCAAAGAAACTGTCAGCTAAGCAAGTCATCAAATTTTGTCTACCATGGATTTCTAAGCAGCTTCTGCTGAATCCATCCAATGCTAGTGCTGATGAATTGTCAAGGATATAGTCAGCAAAAGAAAGCTTGTGTGCATTACTCCTCCTCTGCTGGAGGAACCTGCCATGCCCTTTTAACAGAAAATTTAAACTGTGATGTTACAATGCCTGAGAATGTGTTTTTCGCTGGAGTGCCCATTTCCAAGGAACCCAGGCACAAATTACTGAACAACTTAAGCTAAAATGCAGAATATCTCTATGTGCATCCAGACTGCTGCTTATTCCAGTCCTCTGGAATGACAGTTCTCTGACCTGGGGGCATGCTGGAACAACCAAGTACTGCTAACTTAAATCTCAGTCTGAGCCAGAAACAGAAAAGATTTCTGTACATGGGCACACTGGGTCATATTCATCCTCATATAATTCCACAAAGTCCAGAGAGTAAGAGAGGGATGAACTACCTCATTGTTTCTGTGAAAAAGACTCAGAGCATTTGAGGAGTTCAGGAATGGTACATCATGGAGGCATTTGAGGAGTTCAAAGGTTTAGAAAAGTGGTTGGATGGTGCCGTGGAGTTGCGGAAATTTCTGTGCTATAGGTGCTGTTTGAAACTGGAAGCATAAAAATATGCAGTGGTACTGAAAGGACAATCCTTTTGGTAGCCAGAAACAGGTATCATCAAGAAGATACTCATGTGTTATTCACTGCTAATACCTGCTACAGCTTAGATGGCAGAGATATTAGTTTTGACTTAGCATATTCTATCATTGTGATCTGAAGAAATAATTACTGTAATTGGATTATAATTATAAGTACTTTCAAAATTCATTAAATTTAGCTGAATCAACTATTCCGTATGGGAAAAGGAATGATTTTAAATATAGAATATATCCCCTCAAAATGCAGCTGAAATCTCCTTAAGAACAAGTAGACCACCTGTTTACAGATCAACATACTTCTGCCAGACTTGCTTGGAGGTGACTTGTAAACAAAGAGTAGGAGCAGGCAGACACAGCCTGAGCAACTGAGACCTGCAGGGCCAGAATACTCCTTCATTTCGGGCCAAAGAAATAGTCAGGTACCCCCAGGGGCTTAAAAAAAGGGACGAGGAAAGGGCACAGGGGAACTCCCACCCAGCTCCTACACTCCCACTGAGGAATTTTTTCAGCCTTGGAGCACCAAGGCTGCCTGAGCACAAGGAAGGGGCTTGGCAGAATTTCTGCAACTCATAGAAGTAAAATGCCTATGCAGAGGGGAAATTACATCTGTCTTACGGTGGTAAGATTCTGTCCTCTGTCTAATTCTCTCTAGTTAGCTGTTGAGCATTAACTTCAACTTTTTCCTCATAGTTAAAGCACACTTTATTTTCTTCTTTCTGTTTATTCTTCACTCTTTATTCTGATCCAGATTAATGACTACAGAACACAAACACTAAACACTTGCCTAGATCATAGACTTACTTTTCAGGACACATTTTACTATTCAAAGGCAAAAGTCCATTCTGAATTCTGCGTTCGACTTGATCTTTCTCTCTTAGTTTTGTATGTTGTGTATACATATGTTAGGAAGGTAAATATCTCCTGACTTCAAATTTGTTATTAACATTTTTTTATTGTGTAATTGCTCTCCAGTAAGCTTCTCTGCAATCTAATTTTAGAGGTTTTCTCTTTTTTTTCCTTCCCCATTTACAGTCATATCTTTTATCAGAATTATGTGTATCAGCATCCACAAATCTACATTTTAAATAAATTGAAGGCTCTCAAGATCTAATACAGAGAGGAATTGGACAATGACTCTCTGTTCCATTTTCATACTTCAAAAATATGTTCATATTCATATCTTTTTAATTGTGCTACTAACTCAGAGTGCTTTAGGATTCTGTCATATAGCTCTTCTGTTCTTCCCTTTCTTGCTGTTTCTAACACTGCTTCTATTTCCATTCTTGTCAAAAGACTTTTCATAGTCCAAAAATCTGTACACAGTGTTTTGTAATATTTGGCAGACTTATCTGAAACCTAATTCACTGCCTTCTTGTGATTCATGGGTCATAAATTATTTCATATGTAATGCACCCCAAAGGGTAAAAAATTCTTTGTATTAAATTTCAACCAGACACTTTAAGGGGGAAAAAAAATAAAAAAGGAAAAGACTATTTTTGAGACTCTCTGCACAGATCTGACCTCAATATATGGTCTAGTGTGTTGTCTTCCACAAATGGCATCTCAGTATCCTTTAGTAAATATGAGATTTCAACATGCTACAAGCAAAAACACTCCTGCCGTAGCGTGGGTTTGCTATGGAAAACTTTAAAGGAAAGGAGAAATACAAAATATGAAGCACTGGCTCAGACAACTGGTGCATTAAATCAGTCCTGTCTCCAGTGATTGTTAAACTGAAAGGGTCTGCACGAAAACAATTCAAAAAGCAAGAATACCACCCAATCCTGACTTGTTGCAAGCAGCCAAATATCTTATTGGGACTGACCCCAGCAACAATAAGCTTGTGCCTCAGTGAGTGAGTTTCAATAATCAAAGGAAATAATTAACAAAACAATAAAGATCATTATAACTTCCTTTATGTAAATGACTTCCAAATGTAAATAGATCAAAGCTTAAGCTAAAATTAAGCAATTCCCCTAGTCCTCTTGGAATACTGCAAAGGAGCATACATATATGGCTTGTTCTCAGCTGTAAGGATTATCAATGAAGTATTAGTTTATCATTGTATTAGAAAAATAGAAAACTAAACAATTCTCAAAATGCTATTCCTATATTCCTTATATCTGTAATTCCATTTATTTTAATGGGAGTATTTCCAAGAATAAAGATTAACCACATGTATAAATCTCTGTTCCTACACACAGGTTTGTAGAATGTCCAGAGAACAAATTCTAGATTTTTATTTTTTTAATGAAAGGGCTCTTTGAAATAGACCAGCTGAAAGAAGTATCCTTACATGGAATCAGGTACACACAAACCCTGCAAATGTCAAGGACAAAACATTTTATTTTGTATTGCATTTATCTTTCGGTTCACTAAAGTCAAAACACTTCTGTTCATCAGAACTTTTATAAAGGACTATTTCATAATATGAATCCATTTGGATTATCTGACCAGAGATAAGACTTCAATGGACTTACTATATCATTCACCACTGTACCAGTGCCACAAAAGGGAATTACAATTAATTGGATTATGTTGGTCTCCACCCGCTGATTGTAGAAGAGAAAGTCTGAAACTGTAACTATTTCAAACGGACCATATCTCTCATCAACCATGGGATTTGGGCTTTAATTTACCAATAAAGCTTAATTTCTTCTCTATATTCTCTTCTGGTTCGGAAGAGGTCATTTAGACACTTTATTCAAGTTAGTCAAAAAGAAAGGACAGTTTTGTTAAGCACTTTCAAACTCACACTTTCACATTTGCACCTTGCCTTTAGGAATTACTTATTCTTTTTATTAGCAATAAAGTCAGTTTTCTCGAAGAACTCAAGCCAGAGAACCCAGGTCTGTGTTTGGGTCATAAGAATAATTCAGGCTTCACCTCCCCTGGTTCAGTTCACGAAAATTTGGCTGAAAATGTTACCTAATATGGCAATTTGCTATCAACGATACAGTGAACAGAGAATATCACTTCATGTCATGTAGGTTCCTGTACAGACATGAAGTGGTAAGAGTTTTCCATAGCAAAATCACAAAGTAGATGCTGGTTTGTCTGCATGGAAAGTTACACTAGGTAGGAATATAAATTTGATATAAATTTAAATTCTATTACCTTGGAAATAATCATATTTTACAATGCAGGTAACTTCATCTAATTTAATTAATGTGACTTACATGCTAAAACCTGTTAATAATACTATGCTTATTCTATCTGTCCAGATATATATGTGTATATATATATATATATGCACACACATATGGACATTTCTAAATATGTTTATATATATTTTTTTCGTTGATGGCTCTGCCTCAAAGCAGTAAGGATTTTTCTTCACAACCCTTACTGGAAGGTTATTTCAGTGCCTAATTCCTTCTAGTTTCCAGCCTAAATTATTCATCTTTATATACTTTTAAAATAATTATTAATATCAGTAATGCTCGCTTTGATTTTTTTATTTTTTGTCAAACTTTTGCGTTCAGCCTAAGAAATAAAAAGTCCTCAGTCAACTTACTTCAAAACCGTGTTGCTTAATTCACATTTGCATTACTTTTTGCTAATATCTGAAGCTCTAATTCCGTTCCCTGGATATTAGCGGGACTAGCTATGCTGTTAAAGATAGGAATGCTTCTAAGTGCTTACTGAATCAGGGCATATGAGATGATAATTGTATGTGTTTAAAACAAAACTTTAAACAGGAGGGGATTATGTAAGTTGCTAAAACAAATATATCTTCAAGTGCACTGAAGGACTTTCAAATGTTAACGAAATGTCCTTTGATAATAATAGTGCTAATAATAACATGAATTTTCAAATATTTTTATGCATTTTTGAGAATCACGTGTTGCCCGGAATAGGGAAGATTCTTGCTAAGTGCACTTTTTTTCATATGAATTCATCAACTTTAGAGCTACTTCCATTCTGAAGACACACCAGTGGATCGTATCTTGATCCAGGCATGAGTTTTCCTGCACATTTCTGCTTGTCTTGCACAGTGCTTGCAAACTTTGACGTCTTTGTGACAATGAAAATAGCCTTTTTTCAAGGAACATGATGCTTTTGAAAACATGGAAGATCTAAGTGTCTGATCAAACCTACTTTCATGAAATCTGTGTAATCGCATGACCGGTGGGATGAGGAGCTGCTTACACAGTAACATTTGAGACCTTGCCCAGGTCTTTTTAATCAAAATGATGGAATTTGGGTATCACTGTGGGCTTAAAACCATATCTCCATCTACCCTGCCACGTGCAATTCCACATGCAACTCCACACCTTCTCTCACTGAGCCTCAGGAGATGCATAAATACCCCAGGGCACATGTAAACACGCTTGGCAGTGTTTGTGGTTCCTCCTTGGCAGAGAAGGGGTGCGATGAAATTCGGGTGACTCACGGCATGTTTTCCATTTCCCACACACGCCTCACAGTCTCACGTGGAAGGAGGAGACAGCGGCGTCTCCTGCATCCACCAAATCCTTTCTACGCTCACACCTTTCCCTCCATCTCGTGCACACATCCATGTTTTGCACTTTCATTTGCTGCGTGGTAGAACCTAACACAGATTTGTTCCTACCTTTCCCTTTTTCCAGGCTTTATCTGGATGTGTGTTCTAATTGTAATGCTTCCAACTCCTCCTATTCCACCTAAGCTTACAGTCTTATATTATATGAGGACAGAGGTATGCTTTGAAACAATTTTTAAACTTTACAGTACATGGATTTTTCCTGTTCTACAAATTAGTCTTATGAATGGACTTGTAATAACAAGAGGATTTCAACATAAAATAAGAGATTTTCACGTCTTTGGTTCCTTGAGATGCATTCAGGTCCCTCCCGTGAGAAATATATTAAAATATTGATTAGATTAGAGCAAAAATTCAAACAAATGGAGATTTATACTTTCTTTTGGATACAGAATCTTATAAAAAAGTTTCAAGGCATCACACAACAAAGCAGTTGACAAGAAAGATAGCATCTGCTTTCCTGGCTATTTAAGCTGAAGTTTTTCATTCTAAATGCAAGCAATGTTTCCAAAGTTAACATAATTAACTCACGACAATCCTGAAACATCATAATATAAGATACAGATGGAAATTCAAAGCTTCAAAAATGTCATATAACTGCAAGAGGATTATCATTTTTTAACAGCATGAATCTGAATAATAATTAAACCAGGTGTTTTTATTTCAAACAGTTTTGCCCACTGTGACATTACTGGGAGGGTTATTTATGTATTAATCTATTAGGAAGCATATATTGCTCAAAAAATGTGATATGCAATAATAATGAATTTAAGAGATAAAAGAATGACACTCTGTCCTGCTTCCTGAAACAATAAAAGACCAGTAGTTCAATTAGTTAGTAATTTCCGTGTGACTATTTGACAGATCCTACTAATTGTTAAGCTCCCACTAACTATTGCTTTACATAATTAATTATATTCAAACGTGAACAACAAAGACATGTGGGCCAGTTGCCCTTTTGACAATGTTTTTCGCAAACTGATTTGCTTACCAAAAATATTTTTCGAACGAAAAAGATACTAATCTGAAGTGGAAATACACATCAGAACGTTAAAGCAGCTCTGCATTTTGCCATGGTTATGAGAAAAAAATTTGGATTGTTTAACATATCATTTATGCTGCATGCATAATAGCTGAAGTCTTCTAGCAGAGATCTTTCATATTAATTTAGCATTGCATAAAATTCATAGTAACAGGTCCAAGGGTCAAGCATCATTCATCATTAGTTGAAGTGACATTTGCAACCCTTCACAGAGCAGCTGCTTGAAAGGGGAAGAAAGGTATTCTTTGGGAGAATGGGGGGTAGAACACAATCCCCGCTCTATCTGCGGAAGGGAAAACAAGGTGCCACTATGTCAGCATGGTAATGTGCTTAAATTTGGTGATGTCATTCTTCCCTAACCCCCACGAGTCACAAGGCACAAGGCAGCTGCATTCCTGAACTTCGGAGTTCGGGTGGAGATAAGTAATAACTAGATGTAAATGAATTACATTACTGTGGTTGTGAACATAGCTCTGTGCATCTAAATTATGATTTATATCAGGATCCTATCTTGTTTTTGAGAGTTTTCTACTTGTTAACAAGGCAGCCCTTGTTCTCATGGCATCCTCCAGGCATAATAGTTTCTGGGAAGCCAAATAAGATCACTTTTGAAACTGCAAGACAGCATTCCAAGACTTTGCAGCAGAACACATTGGCCAAATTAGGACTTCTGAAGACTGTTAGCTAACAAATAAAATCTTTTTTTTTTTCATTCTTTGTGGCATGTCTTCACTACTATAAAACATTAAGATCAGAACGGGAAATGTGAGCAATTAAAATGAAAATGTAATCATCTGCAAGAAAAGATAAATTTGTATTAAATGGCTAATACTTCACAGTCCTTTTGATATTACAAGTACTTTTTAAGAAAATATATATTTTATGTCACAGTAATTTTTATTATGTGAAACATGTGATCTCTTTGGAATTATGCACATTTTTAAACTGTAGTCATTAAAACAGCATGCGACACAAAGTAGTTCGATTTTGGAGCTTTGCTAATATTTGGTGATTTTCCTCAACTTTATACCTGAAATGTATTTAATTTATTCATGCTGTTAATTATCCACTAGTATGTAAAGCACTGGGATGATTACTAACCCACACTACTACTTCTTCCTTAACAAGTTTAATGATTTTTACAAGGGAAACCAATGTTTTTTAAAGAGTCACTTAGAAGCACATGAAAAATGTTCAAGGACATCACTTATTACACACTGCAATTCTATGAGCTGCTATAAATTAAACTCCCAGTCAAAACACTTGTACCAGTGAGAAGTCACTTTTCCATACTCTACGCAAGCGTTGCAGAGGAGAGGGTGCACTGCTCTGGAGTCAAAATATTGGTGCTGCAGCTATTTAATGGTGAGATTTCATTGTAGCCAATATCAGCAGTGGTCCCTCACATTGCACAGCAGCTGAGAGCCTCAAACTGAGTCCCAAAATGGTCTGCAGACCACGTCGGTCTTATAAAATATGTTATTTAGAATACAAAATGTTGAGAAATCCATCCCCAAATCAGACCAAAAACGCTTCCACATTGAACCAGTGCTACCAGAACATTCCTCTTATGTCCTCTCATTAAAACCCATGGGTTTTAATCACTGTGCAGCCATTAAACACATATGTAAAGATGTTATAGATACCGGCGAGGCAGAATGGCTGTAAAAGGAATAGAACAGCAGAGGCAAGATGACTGGCAGATAGGGTTGCCACATCCCCCTTAAAGAGACTGCTCCTTTTCCACACCTTATGTCTCTTGTACCATAAAAATATGCATAGATGTATGTGGGAGCATCATAGCAGATTTCTTGGGATGCGTGCCATGCATCTGAGCTCCGAAGCTGGCTCAACGTTGTCACCATTAAGTCGCAGTGTACACAGCAACACTTCAATCTAATTTCAATTAGGGAAAAGTTACACAGAAACTTCTTTGAGAGTACACATGACCCTACACATAAATACCAATTAAATTCAGTATCATCAGTGTCTTTGCAGCGAACATTGATATCACCAGCGATAGGAAGGAATTTAAAATGAGGCAACGCTTGATGACATTACCTCCATCTACAAACCCTGCCTGTGTTAACTAGTACGTCAACGATTAGTAAAACAGTGGGATTCATCTGTGAAGAAATGGGGTGAAAAGAAGAAATGACATGAAATTTTCATTGCAGGCAGTTTTTGTGTGACATAAGGTAGAATGCTACAACTCTATGCAACAAAATACTACCTGGTAAATGAATAAAAGCTTAATCTGCTGAGAAGCTACAGACACCAGGAGTAGTTAGGCAGTTGCAGCTGAGATAACAGGAGAGCTAATTAAAATTACTTCTCATTCCAAGGAAATAAAATCCCAAACCAGTTATTTAAACGCCTAACTAGCCCTCTGTCCGGAACACAGACAAATCTGTAGATGTAGGGTATTCCAGTGTCATTAAGTGAGGTCAGTGAGATATTCAGGATACACAGGCACTTCACTTAGACTTGTGCTATTTCCCTTTGTTTGCCCATCTTTTATTTAGAAACAATGGGACAAAAAGTGTGGCAAGTTAGGGTTTTGCTTCTTGACAACCACTTTTCCATTCCAGAACTAGAAGATTCCCCTAACATGCAGATTACTTGAGGAAGATATAAATGTGCCCTTTAAGAACAGAAGGAAACAACTCCCTCTCCACAAACCCAACACCTCTCAAACCCGCAAGAAGACCAGGAGGAAAAGTCATTCTAAAAGTGTTAAGGTTCCTTGTGCACCATTGTTTATTGGTGACTGGGGAGATTTTACAGTCTTTCAAATCTTCTTTCAACCACAAGATGCTTTAAAGGGACAGAAGGTCTTAAAATGTGCTCTCCATCTCCCCAGTTGAGAGAGATACATCGAAGGGGGAGGGAGGGGGGTGTCACACCACAACACAAAAAGCATTAATGCAAAGAACAGTGGGGTCTCTCCCTAATTTGACTTTCTCTACAGGTGGTCTGCAGCTGCATCCAAACAGGTTACTCTACTGCCTTCCCATGGGCATTACAACAAAGTAGGATCTGTATTCACAAGAATACATTTACTGGCATGGGCTGATTCAGGTCTAAAAATAAGAAAAAAGCATTTTTCAGTATAGCCTGAGGTAACTCTCTGCGCCAGCAGAAGACAGTAGCACTCTTGTTTCACTGGCTGTGCGTGATGATAAAGGATATCAGAAACCTACTTCATGTGACTCACCGAGGTCCACAGCCAGCTTCCAATTGATTCATTTTATTTGTATTAGTTTGTTCTCCATCGACCACACAACAGGCTGGACCAAATCAATAAGCAATATTCTGTTTTCTATTGACTCGGGGGGTAATTCACACCGGGCCCTGCAACTGCTGTGTCTGATTTTATAGTTCTGTAAATCATGATGGAAACGGCGGGGCTTGGGGACCGCTGGGAGCAGGGAGAAATTGGAAAAAATTGCAGAGGCAAGGTGAGATATTGGCTTTTAAACTGTTGCACCAGCCAGAGAAGAGATGAAGGGTCCACGCTGTGGGTGCTCTTCAAGGGATGCAGAAGGTATTTCACCTTGTGCCTAAGTAGTCATAAAGTGAGAAGCACACGCAAGTGGACGTGCAGACGTGCCTTTGGTAGTGTGCAAAAATGATATATGGATGAGATGAGCATGGAACTACTGTGGCTCCACTTCCAGCCCTGGGACAAAGCCATGAGGTGGTGCTGGCAGCAGCTGCATCCCGGTGGAGTTTACAGAGACAGAGCTGTAACCCATCAGTTTGGCACCGCCAAAATCCCTGCTGTGGACACCACCGCAAAGACTTGTCCCTGTGTACATATGAAATGGCCTTGGTGGAGCTCCCCTAAGTAGACAGCCCTTGTGTGCTTAAATGGGTTTCTGTAAAATTCAGCTAAAATACACCATCCTGGAAGTTTTAAGCCATTTTTCCTGTTTTCTTTTTCTTTTTTTCCCCAGCTTGTTCACAGTAGCTTGGGTGGTGATATCTGCTAACTAGATGTCTCCAAACAACTTATCTTTGCACTCCTCAGATTTTTTTTTTTTTTTAAAGACTTCCTCTTCTTGCAACTAGTGGATAACTGGAAATAAAAGAGCTTTTACCCAAAACTGTCCCACACCACTTCTTCCACAGGAGCTTGCTGACATACTCAATATAAGTGCAACACAGCTGTCATTACCCCTGCATCAACAAAGACACTGACTGTAATGTAATGTGTTCTATCTCCTTTTCCTTAGAATTTGTGAATCCTCCTTCTGCCCCAGATCTCAGATTTCTTGAGCTGCTGCACCAAAGTAGAGAGCTGGCTTTTCAGTGTCTCTGATAATATTGGGTTTTCTACACAAGACAGAAAAAGCAAGCTGGGTACTGGGGTGGATGTATGTAAGGGGTGGCAGAATACAGCCCAGTGTGTTCTTCCTATCAAATACACTTGACAAACTTTAATGAAAAGTCTTCTCTACTTCCTACTAACAGATGTTTCCAATTTTTTCTCTCTCAGCACTTTAAACCACCATCTTTAGTTTTCATGTCTAAGAGACATTATTATAGGATACATCATAATGATATACTGTACATTCATATACAGTATCCCATACAATGACTAGTTGATTTATAATTCAGATCCAATAAAGGGAAAAATTGATTTAACTGATGACTAGTGAAATACTAAATGCATTACAATGTTTGAAAAGAACATCCTTTTCTTGAAATGCGAGTGACATAATAAAATTAAATATGGATATAAGATAATGCCCATTATTATTAGGCAAGCGGAATCAAAGAGAAGAAAAGGAAGAAAAGCAATCTCTATGGATCAAGGAATGCCTAAACTTCCTCTTCAAATGTACAAAAGCATAAACACAAATGGAAAAATTTTGCAAATAAAGTAAATTAAAATAATCTTGAATTACAGTATAAAGTTATCCATTAACTGGTCTTTGTCCATCAGGACTTGCAGCAGTGTTGTCACATTTGGGTATAATATTGGGGGTAACTCTGAATTTTGGGGGTCATTAATGTTTGGGGTTTTAAACCGTGATAAATGTTTGTTTCCATAAACTCACATAGCAGCACGAACACGCAATTGAGCCCTACATCCAAGAAATTCATATCCTTGTCCTACATCTCAGCCCCGCCACTTCTGACCTCTTCCTTCACCCCACAAAGCCACAATTCGTGGGAGTTCATCCCCATTTCTCACCCCTCCCTTGAATACTCACACAATTGATACCGAGGCGATGCAGCCACTGATTTCCATGTTTCATTCCAGAAGCTTTACGGCTGCTCCCCGCTCCCCTGTGCAGCTGTGTGGGCAAGGAGCCTGCCCGGGATGTGCTGGGGAGGGCATCAGCAGGTAGGGAGCACAAAGCCAAGGTACCACTGAGCTGCCACGGCTTTTAGAGCAGCTCTTCGACATAGTTTACGTTCCCAGATCAGAAATCGAGGCCAGGCACCTCGGAAGTAGCCGGGATTTTAACTTTCTTTAAGCATCTGCTAGAAGTCAGTCACTTCAACATTTGCACATATCTTTTGTTCTTCCAGATGGGTAAATTGCTCCTAATACAAAGTAAGTCCTATTCGAAAGCGGCTGTGATTGCTCATACAGACTTAGATTGATGGTCAATTTTTTATAATCCTAGAGAAGTAGTTTTTCCCTGCAGGAACACGTGTATTTTGCTTCTGGAGAAGCAGTGGCAGACAGTAATCCCTCCAGTGCCGGGACCAATAGAGTTTATTATACTGAAAGAATCCTACAGTCCTTATAACCATAATAAGCCCCGAAACCTGGCACTAAGCTACACCTCATCTCACTGTTGCATCAGTAACATTTTAAAATACTTTAGCAATTTCAGTATTTTACAGGAAAGTTTTAACCTGTATTATGAAATTCAAAGAAACATTATTAATCAGCTCACAAAAATGCACCAGTAGAATCTGGAGGTCAGCTAATTTGTGCTTAAACACCTCCATTTGCATGTGCAAAACTGGATAATTATGCTCCTAGTTGCCCATTCATGTGTACAGATGGGTGCACCCACACATTTTTGTGGGATAATTTTTGGAAGCCTATGGAAAATATGGTCTTTAAAGATTTTAATAAGGTTGGCAAAACATACTTTCTCTGCATAAAATTATGTAGTTCCCAAGTCTAAAATTACTTTGATTTAAAAAATGAAAATTGGCAAGGGATTAATCCATAATATGGTCTAATTGCTTTTTTCTTAAAAATTTAATGGTCAAGATCTTAACTCAGAATAGTGGTTACTGTTCATGAACTGAAACTAAGAAACAGAACTTGAATAAGGGATTTTATTAAGTGTCTAAATACGTATTTAGCTAATAGAATCCTCTTACCTTTGGTTGAATAACAGGTATAATAATTATGAAAGAATATTTAATTTATACATGTGAAGCATAAAGCTCTACTACTTATATTTTTCTGAGATTGAAATGCAAACTGGCCAAAGCTTGGAAATAAAAAGTGTAACTGACTTGCTGTCATTAACTTGCAAAAAACATACACATTCGTGAACACACATACTCAAACAAACACAGGGAAAGAAATACAGACAGACACAGAGGATGTTAAAAGCAGATCATTAACACATATTTTGGCCCTTGCAGTTGGTATTGTCTGTTTTTATGTAACCTTTGTATTGTTTAAAACGCTGAAAGTTCAATTTTTATTTATCAAAGTGGATTCAGCTACGTTCAAAGGACATTTGCCAGTCTGTAATGTATAGGGCTTGCTAAGTATTGCTTGATAAACAGATCAGGTTTTCAGTGAGGACTGAATTTTCCCTGTCATGTTCAGTAGGAAAAAACTATATTAGAGCAAGGATACTTTTTCTTGCTCTCTGGTATTTTGTTATTTCTTTGTTTGCAGAGGTTACTTCTATCGGTAAGCAAATATCACCGTGAATTTCTCTTTGTCCTTCATCAATCAGAACCAGTCAATTATCAGAGTAGTGCAACTAGATCAAAACTCCAGGCTGTGTAGTCATATTACCACTCATATTATTACTAAAAGCGCATCTATATTCCAAACCGGGATACTATAACCCCTTTGTCATTTTCCAATAAAAAAGACCATACCAAATAGGCAGAGCACACCGTAATTAGCAGCTGGCAGAGAAAGCTGTAAATCTGTATGAGTTCTGAACGATTTGCTTACATTGTTGCTTTGTTGACAAATGATGCTGTACATGTTAATGTTCCTGAAATGTCCCCATTGCACCTGACGTGCCAATAAATGCCAGCCAGCTGTATGAATTATGGAAATAAGATTTTTGTTTATGAAGGTATCCCAGACATTTATTTTACTGCATGCCTCTTGACAGATTTAATGTCTGGAGTTACATTGAGAAGATATTTGCTACCTGACATAATGGATAATGGAAACTTTAAAGGCTTTTTTTAATGATGAGACTAATATATTTTTTTTAATTTTACCTTGTGGCTACACATTTACTCTCGATATAAAGCTTGCATATTTTAAATGAAATGATACTAAATTGTTCCTAATGTACTATGAGTTGGATGAAGCCAGTGCTGCAGCGTATGAGAAAACAGAGGAAAAGTAGCTCTGAGAGCCACTAAAACAAGAGCACTACATGCAAGTTTTCCTATTTTCTCTGAGTTTATTTTATCTCCTGTGCACATGCACTAGTATATCATTAGTGCACAAAGGTAGCTGTTAAATCTTAGGCATTTCAAAGTATGATAAAAATCTTTTAACAGATGTATTTATAGCAGGCTCCATAAAACATTCATTTAATATGCTAAGGCAAGGCACAGAGAACATAGAAACTTGTACAGCTACTGACTATATTTAACTATATTTAACTGGATTCAGAACCAAAAAATCTGTCACTGAACTTCGAATATTTAAAAACAAGGTGTATGTTCTTAAGTAAGACACACAAAAAAATCCTTTTAAGTATGGGAGTCATGAAAACTCTTATTCCAACCCTGCTTTTACTGAGCATCCTTATTCTAGCCAAGGCAAATGATCCTAGGCATCTTATCTCGGAAATATAAACTCTGATCNGACAGGACTGCAGGTTACTCTCGGTTTCCTCCAAAGCTGGTTCTGCTGAGCACGCTGTAGGAGGGCTTCAAAGCTCTCCTAGAGCCAGGGTGGGCAGCAGGTGCTGGATCCCAGGAATCCCAGCCCCACATTTTCTCTGTCCTGCGAGTGGGAACCTGATTCCTGCTCCAAAGTGGAAAAATTTCTCCTGGCAGAAGAGCCCGTACTACGCAAGCTCTTCAATTCTTCCTCTATTAGCACATGTTAGTGTATTGTCAAGAGGAACAATAGCAACCCCACAAACTATTTATTCCATCAAGAACAATTTATTGTCTTTTGTAAGTTCGTTTCCAGCTTCTGAAGCTCAAGAGAGAAAAATCTGCTGGTTCTTTAAAACTTCAGATGTTAGGGACTATTTGTAGTCATCATATAAATGGGGGTGGTAACCAAATTAACCAAATTCATTTTGTAACCACAAATCATTCCTATTAAAATACTCCCTTCTCACCCCACCTCAAAAGAAGAATAAGAATAATAAGAAAAAAAGGAGTCCAGATGGTTAAAATTATTTTTAAGCAAATATTTAGTGGTTACAGTTGAATTCTTCTGGCACACATTCTCCACTACAAAAATGACACCCCACATTCACTGTGTTAACCATTTTCCAATGTGCCAGCCAAATGAATGCCTCAGAGAACACACACACACACACACACACACATTATGGAAGCATTATCAAAAATGCTATAGTTAAGGTTCCTTTGCAATCTGGGCAGAAAGTAGGGCTATTTAACACTGTGTGGTAGAATTTCATCTCCAGGTATGACAGGCAACTTCTCAACAGACAACTGAGTATTCTAAAGCAATCCCTTTCTTGAATCAGGAGTGGCTTTCAGTATATTCCTTTATTGCAAAATGTCATTGGAAATTCTATTTGGGGAGTGGGGTGGAAGGGGGGAAAGGTTTGTAACTCTACATACACAGCAACTGCCATCTCCATATTTTACATAGTTTAGAAATGTTTCACTAAAAGACAAAAAATGCCTTTTTTTATTTCCCCTACCCTAATTTTAGCCTGTATAAGAAGCCCAAGGAACTCCCTTTGTTGCTTTGACAGTTGCTTTAGTTCTCCCGTGTTTTTTCTCGGGCTCATTCACACATTGACCCACACTACTTGGAGCACACTGGGAGTGTATCCCTGCATTTCCAACAGATTTAGCAACCACCACCACCGCACGTGTGCCCCTCTGTGCACCCAGTTCTCATCCCAGAGCAGACTGGTCGGAGGCTGATGGGTGGAAGCAAAGAGCACTGGCACCGGTGCGGTGCTGGCTGCCGTGATGGACGGCCGGGGAAGGTGTCCCCCCGTACAGCTCCTGCAAACTGGTTGCTCCAGTCTGGCATCCCAGGAGGCTTGCCAGATGGAGAAACCTTCTCCACAGCAGAACTGCAAGCTGTGCTTCTCGGGAAACTCGAGGCTGTAACCCTTTCCCTCTTCTTCCACATACCCTGTTGCTTCCAGATTTCTTCCGATGCCTACATACAAACAACCGAGACGAAGGATTGTTTCTCAGAGACATACGAACTTAACTTGCTTCTAATCCTTTTTCCAGCAAATTAACCCCAGATAACTTAACACTGTATATATAGCTTGGGGAATAGGAGCTAATTCATTCTAGGTCAGAGCTAAAACTGTGCATGTGATCTGCACAAAATGGATGAGTGTACTGTGGATGCTCACATTTTTTTAAGCGGAAGAGAAGTTTGTTGTGAAGTTGCAGTGCCTGGATATCATGATGTTTGCATGGGCAGACTGAGTTGTTGTTTTATGCAGAAATTAAGGTTGGTTATCTACTGATCTTTACCTGCAGCTGGTGAGACATTGCTAGTAAAAAACTCTGATAGAAACCGCAATTTAAAGTCAACAAAGGTTTATTTTGGTAGAGGTTAAGGTCTGAATTATACATATTTGCTAAAAGAAAGGAAATACACATCTCTCTATATATGTATGGGCATATGCACACCTGTTTTACATTGGTGTGACTTCTCTGATCTCGGTGTTTTACACCAGGATACTGAAAGGTAAACCTGACCCATACCATAGTCTCCAAAGGGCTAACTCTCATTATTTTTGTTCCAAAAGCCTATAGTTTGCTCAGTGGAAGATTAAAGCTAATGTATAGCAGAAGAGCAATGTAAGGAATCCCACGGTAAGTCTCCATCCTCCTCTTGGTACCTACACAGTGGGTAGTAGAGGAACTCAGGCTCCACTATCCATTTTCTCTTTCACGTGCATGGAATTCATTGAAAGTAATGGAAAGGAAATTACGGTAGTCTCACAGGTCTCTAACAAGAGATCACTGTGTGGAAAAATGTGACTTGTCACGAGGTACTTTCTTTGTATTGTTTCATGAGAAAAATATACCATAAAGAATAGCAGAAATCTAAAAGCTTTGCATTCCTCTTCCAGTACTAAATCAAACCAGATATTGGTAAAAGGTGTAATTTCACTGGAGACATACCAAAAGGTGATAATATTCCTATTGACTGAGGCCACTGGTTGGCATAAAACATATACCTCGTTTCCAGTACATTATTCCATAAATATTTGCATTTCCCTCTGCAGCTCACTGTTTAAGTAGTCTGTTTACAACCACAAAAATAAACACACAAATATCAAATAAACAAGGGAAGAGATCTAATTAAAGGCTAAATTTACTTACTTTGTGGGAGCAATTACTATCAAGCATTCCTGCTCTTTCCTCATATAGGTAGAACCTCACTACCAAAGAAGAATACCTCAATCAAGCATGGAACATTTGTATTTGTGTATGAATAAACCAATATAGGTGTTTTCCAAAGTTCCACACGTGTGTGTGTCACTGCAGAAGAGAGAAGAGCAAAATCCTACCCCAGCAGAGGATGCTGCCACGAAACAACCCATTAAATGGCAATGGGGAGCACTGGCCACCAGAGCCAGGCCTCTGTTGTGTTGCATTTTATAATTGAAAAGCTGACCCCAGGAAGATGCCAGCCCCTGTGCAAAGAGGGTTTTTATGGCACAGCTCTGCCAGGGTCTGGTTATAGAAAACATTACCTGACTCGCTCCCTATTACTCATGTTCTGGGCTGAAGAGTGGCACGTTGATTAATTACTACTCCAAAGTGCTTATAAAGCATCAGTCCAAGGCAGGTTTACTAGGTTGGGGCCTCCCATGATTTATTGACTAAGGAGAAAAGCAAAGGCCATTTGTGAAGGAGCATTTTCTTCTGCGTGGGGAAAAAAAAAAAAAAGTAATTTAAATTACTCATCCTCTGCTCCCCCCAAATTAGAGTGTCTGGCCCTGCAGTGTAAAGCCAAAGACTTTCTTCATCTGAAACTTATGCAAAAAGATAAACAGCAACATAGTCTTACTCCTCTTTGAAGTAAAAATGGTAAAAAAAGAAACAACCTGAATCAACTGGTAAGAAAGGTCTGAAATGTTTTCTTCTACTGATATAGGGACTGATCAGACAACTTTAAAATAATTAGAGCAGAGATTCTCTAATACTTTTTGCCTTTTCAACACAGTTGGAAAGGCAGAAAAAAAGCAAAGCACAGGCACACAAGCCATATCCACAGGAAGGATTCATTTGGTTCTGGTTTGTCTCTGCTGCTACTTTGCTTTTTTTTCAGCAGTAGTAAGCTGGCACTTTGGGTTTACTGTGCTTCACTTACTAAAGCCTTTTAATAGTATATAGTGCAGGAATGCAAGAGAAAAAGATTCCCATATGACAGAGATCCTTTGATATTGTTACTTCAACCAAAACTTTGAAATACAGTAGCTGGTTTTGTGTATAGCATATGACAATTTTTCCCCGAGTCTTATAAACTTTGATTTACTTAACTGCTGTCACTGATGTGACTCACAGAAAAGAAAGCATGAAGAGATTGAAAGAGAGAAATGGCTAATGTGTTAGTCTATCTGATGGCACAGGATTATATGGGACAATAATTAGCACAGTCTGCGCAAGAAATCTACAAAAAATATTGGTAGCAAAGAAAAAAAGAAGATAAAATTATTGAAAGTGTTTGACATTATCACAATTCCAATATAATATTATGCAGGTTTCCTAATACTTTTTTTTCTGTAGAGTAGCTAAAGTTATACTAAGCTGGAGAGAAAAAGGAGATATAACTCTGAGATATATATGTTTGTATAAAGAGCTGGCACCTGAGGAGCTCACACTCATTGCTATATAGTCTGCAATGACCCAACCTGATGCTACAATGGAATTGTATACAACATCATGGTGAACAAACAGTGTGATGGAGGGTGGCTGCCTCTCTTCTGGAAAAATACAGTACATGGTTGATAACCTTTAAAAAAACCATAAAATCTCTCATAGTGAACACACCTTTTCTACTACTTGTTCCTGGCAAGTAAACATACAACCTACCCCTCAGCAGAGCTTTAAAGTGAGAAGGCATTAAAGATACCCTTAGAAACTGCAAGTGGGATTGTTAATTCTACTAAAAGAAATTAAGATTTTTCCTGGGGAGAGCAAAGGTGATTTGGGAATATCCACCCTGTTCCACCACTGGCAGCCTGTGCAGTCCCAACTGCTCACTTGGGATCAGCTCCAAAGCAGACTGAGGTGAGCTCTGGAAGCAGCCTGGAGAAAGGCACCAAACGCACACAGGTGGGGTCCAATTTCCCTGCCTTCCAATGTGTTGTCCTGCCCCAGATGTGACCACCTACAGGGACCATTCACCCAAAATTTGAAGGCGAATACAATAAAATCAGAATCCCAGAATTGTTTGGGTTTGAAGGGATCTTAAAAGCCCATCTTGTTCCACCCCCTGCCATGGGCAGGGATACCTTCCACTATCCCAGGTTGCTCCAAGCCCCATCCAATCTGGCCTTGGACACTTCCAGGGATGAGGCATTTTCAGGGCTACCGGGTGCATTAGGAGGTACTGACACCACAAAGCTGAAGGAGGGGAGGATTTCCTCCAGAACCCACTGAGATGCCTTGTCCTTATCTGCCATACTCTGCTCAGGGAAAAGGAATTGCCTCTCACCTCTCTATGGTGTAGTTTACCTATATGTAAAATGAAGACAGTGCTTGCCCTCGAGGGGTGTAGAGAAGCTTAATTAAGTAGGAGATTCTTAGCCTTAATCAGACTTCTCTCACTTGCTAAGTACATGGGAAATCCTTCCGTTCAGGAACAAACTTGACACCATGACAAATGAATCAGCTTCCTTACCATTTTGCCTTTGGGAATTATTTTCCTTGGGAACAGATATTTATGAAGCTGTAAGAAAAAAAAAAAAAGTAATACCCAAGCTGAACAAAAACCCCAAATCCCCACATTTCTATCACTGCTGATGTTTTTCCTTCATGTTAAATGTTTCCTGCAGTTTTATTTTATTGGGGATCCTGTTTTTGGGAATTGGGTAAGGACATTTATGACAGAAGATGTGACAGGTGTGTGAGCTGTGAGGTGTGTATGGGGCAGTCTTGATTCATCCCATCTCTCAACCCCAACCCTTTCCCTCTATGGATATGATGATTTAGGAGAGGAGAGACCCCATCACCATCACTGTCAGTTTAGTTGCCTGTCACAAAGAACTAAGAATTGGTCTTGTCAGATGCTTGGACAGCTTTGGTGACATCCAGAGCCTTCTGTACAAGGTCTTGGACATGATTTGAGAAGCTCAGAAGCATTAAGGGGGCATTCAGAAGCTCAGAGGATCACATCTGTTTTAAAGCCAGTGGGTTATTTCAAAATTGAATCAATAAAGACAGGCAAGAGAGTTTCAAAAAAGTCAAACCTCAGTGATTTCAACTGAAATATTATCTATTTGTGGAATAAATAGATACGGAGCCAAATAATTCTGAAGTATCTAAATTCCACCTTCCCTCTCCCACTCACAGAATGTGCTTTAAAGCAAAAATGCCAAATTAATACAAGAATGATAGTTCTCACGGTATCTCCTGCCAGGCTAAGAAGGTACAGAGAATATCCTGAGAAACTCTGTTCTTAGGAAATACTAAGTCCAGTTTTGAAAGCTATTATGGGTTCACAAAATTAAGAGGAACGTCCAGAGTTTTGGTGTCTGACTTGAATAAAATTTGAACTCTGGCCCTCTGAGAGTAAATCAGCAGTATGCATGTGAAATATGTTTTTCCCCTCCTAAGCGAAGCACACCAGTGGATTGGGCAGAGGCAGAAGAGGTTTCAAATATAGCACACTCCTTTTTACCAGTGAGTACTCCTGGACCCAGCTCCCTCTGCTCCAGCACCCGTCTGCTGGGAGGAGAGCTGGGCTGGTGCTTGGCATGGGATGAATCCGGGCCAAGTTTATTCATTTTCCAAATCGTGATCTCTGCGATGCCCTCCCATTCCCATTCCTCCTGTGACACCATTCCTCCAGAGTTTTGGCTCTTCCCCAGCCCTACCTCTCCTGGGATGGTCCCGACACGAGCCCTGGCTCTGTGGTGGCTTCCCCAGGGAGACCTGGCTGACATGACTGAAATACAAGCTTAGCAGAGTAATGCCCTCACTATTTCACTCTTCAGAGGCAGCAGAGTTGGGGTTATTTACAAAACCTCCTGGGTGCTCCATTGCCCTACTCAGCTCCTCTTCCTCCCTGGCTTTGTGGAGTACTCAACTGAGCAGCGCCTTCCTGCCTTCTAATCCCAAAAAAATGTCATATCCCTCCACACACAGCCCTTCCAGCCTCAGCCCATATTATTTTTTGCCTGTGCTCCACCACTGCCATGTTTTGCTTCCCGGTTCCCATGTGGACTCTATTTATTCCTCGGGAACAGGATGGTTAATGAGGAGACAATTCCATTTAACAGTCTCGGGCAGTTGTTTGGGTGGTTTCAGCACGTTGATGGACAAGCTGCTGCCAATGGTGCTCAAAGCCTGTTAAAAATGCTCTTGCCCAGCCCTACCCACTCATTTTGGCTCGCTGGGCTGTGCATCACTGTCCCATGAACTGCACCTACACAACCCAGGCTGTGCCAGAAACTGGGTCACTGAACCGATCTAGGTTAAAAATATTTCAGATATTCCTTAATTAAGTGTCAACAACTATTCTCAGGCTGAAGAGCGACTGGAATACCTCCTAATAATCTTGCCTACATATGCAAAAAGTATGCCCTAATCTAAAATGTATTTGTAATATAAAATGGAGTTCCAACATTTGACCCCAGTGTATCCCACTCTGTCACACAGACAAAGGAAATAAAAATGTGTTGCTGTAATTTCCTTGACAGCAAAAAACCAAAACAAACAAGAAACCTCACACATATATGTCTGGGCCAATATATATGATAATGTGAAACAATGAGTTAGATTTTTCATGGCCATGTTGAAACTCATCTTGTTAGTTCTAAAACTGCAGCAGATAAATGTGATTATTTTTTAATATGAAAAATCTAAATAAATAAAAATACATCCTTAAAAATTCCTTGTTGAAAACTTTTACTGACTTTCTATAGAGTTTGAAAGGGGAAAGTTTTCACAGCCAGGGCTGTGAATTCTCTTAGAAAAAAATAGCATAATGTTGATTATTATTGAGTTTTATTGGTGGCAGTGATGGTATTATTATTATTAAGTGGTATCACCGTCTGTATTACTATAACTACGGGAGTGACAAGATGCCCTAATCAGATCCATGCCCTATTGTGTCAGGCATTTTAAAAGCACAGTGAGAATGAGAAAAAGTTTGTAATTGAAGCAGTTAAGGCAGACAAAAGGTGCAGTGGGAAAGGGAGGCACAAAGAGATGAACCGAAACTGCAGAGAGACAACATTAAGCGTCTGATATCTGGAGTTAACATCTATTTAAACACAGACTTTTTTGTCTAGACAAATATATATGTGTTAATGCACATCACATTATGCAGCTTGAAGAGTGTGTACCAAGATTGACAAGAAAAAAAAAGGAAAAACCTGGGATTTGGTGGTTTATTTCATCTTAATGAAAACTGGACAGACTAAAAGCAACGTAGCACAGAGCAAACAGGAGATTTGCTGGTGACTAACTTCAGTCAAAGCAACGTTCAAACCACAACCCATTAAAAATTGAAATAAAATTCAGAGAATAACTGTTGGTAGGGTCTGACCATGATTCAAACAAGCAATGGCAATGTACTTCCTATCTGGGATATGGACAGCAAATAAAAAACTTGGTGGTATTCCAGCTGAGGAAGACTCTGGTTAAAAGCAGACAGACAATGTGCATTTTTCAGCACAGAGAAATTTCTTTCAGCTCTTACAACCAACCATAAAGTATCCGAGGTCAAAAAGCCTCTCTTGTATTTTGCATAATTGATAACAATGAGTTAACCGTGCAACAAGAAGAAATACTAATTATTTTTATTATTTTTCTTCTACTTTGATTTTGATTTATATTATAATTTAAATGCTTCATACATCTGGCATGATGTACTTTCTCTTGCATTTACTTTGTTAGGTACCTTAACAAGACTGTTTTATTGGTGAGGCTGCTATAATTAATTTTTTTTAATGAAAATATTTTTAGACTTGTTCCTGTTTAAATAGGCCAGATATTTCAGCCTCATTTAAAGATGAGAGCATGCTCAAAATATTTCAGCAGCTTAAGCTCTTTTTCCGCATTTCATTTAAAGAGTCAATTTTTAAGAGCTGCTTTTTGTCTCCAAGTTATTTAAAGTCTCATCTTGCCATTAGGTTACACTATGAGTAATCTAAAGTTCAGGTTTGCACATGACAGTTAATAATTTTGAATTCTAGAACCAAAAAATTCACTATTAAGCTTTACATTAACTAGAAAAAAAATTATTTTTTAATCGATGGAAAATAATTTAGTCCCAAGTGAAACTGCTTTTTGCAAACAATTTTTACTATAGTGTTCAGCTCAAATTCATAAAAACAAATAGACAAAGTGACATTTAGCTGCAAGATCACATTTCTCTAAAGATAAGCTCTGCACAGCCATTGCTACCAAACGCTGTTTTATCCGAGCTTTAAATTCTACTCCCAAATTTGAATAGACTGCAAAGCTAACAGTGTTACTGAGGAGCAATATCAAAATATGTGCCTCCTGGGTCTAAAAACCACAAGTTATTTTAGCTTCTGCTAAGAATTGAGGGATTTAAAAGAAAAAAAAAAGTTGAGTACAGTAAGTAAATAAATAAATACATTATCTACCTTCATGACCTTTCTGTTCCTGCAAGCAAACAGCGTCCATCATTTGTAACTTGACTTTCCATAAAAGTAACAGTTCATAAAAATCTGTGAAACTACTACCGGGAACAAACAAATTAAACAATGACAATGTAATAAAATAAAACTGCTGTTCTACTCCTATAGCAGAAGAATTGCTTCTTCGCTGGGATTAATACATCTTGCAGAAAACAATTTTAAATAATGTGTAACATATGGATTCGGCTTTTATTATTCTTCTAAAAGAAGACAATTATATTTATGTGATAAACTGTTCAGTGTTAGTAGCATAATGTTTATATTACTGGCCACTTAAATAGTCTTTGGCATAGTTTTATAAGGAACAGAAGCCTCCAGATCTTTTGAAATCCATCTTACAAAGTAAGTCCTGTCTGTTACTTGGAATGCAATGGTTTTACATAGTTTTCTTGCTAGGAAAAAAAAATGTACTGTAGGTAATGTCGTTGTTAAACTGCATGCATGATAACTTTCTGATGTTCTAGCTACAATTCCTGTGGCATTTTAGGGCATTCTAACGAAAAGTGTGACAGCCTTGAGCTGTCGGGAAATAGGAGGGGGGAAAAAAAAAAGCAACTTTCAATTTTAACTTTTTGGAAAGGAATGATCATGATACACTTTTTCTGTAATAAACCTTTTCAAGGTGTTTTCCTTAATCTCCTCACTCTTATAAGCAGCTGGTTCCTCTGCTCTCTGATTATGTTGGGAGATTACATTTAAGAAAAGAGTGAGTTTCGGGTAGTTTTCAAGGAGCTGCTTTTGTCCCCATTATATTCCAGATAATTTTCAAAGAGATTACACAGGAACCATAGAAGTATTTATCTCGTTATCTTCCCGTGCTTCTGAGTAGAAGCTGCACGCATTTCTAAAGGAAAGAGGAATGTGCTACCAAATAAATATTTTCTGTGGCTGCTGTGTACATGGATTTTTATTGTAAGCAGTGCTGGCAGCAGCCTGTCTGCATCGCCGGGGTTCTGCTGGCCTGTGTGTCAGTCACATAACAGGATCATTCTGAAAAATTATGCAGAGTAAACAAATGTATTTATTTGGGTTTATAAAAAAAAAAAAGAAAAGAAAAAGGGGGGAGGAAAGAAATAATAGCAACAGTTTGGGGCACGTTACTGTTCTCATTTTTCACTCCTGAAGTACAAGTCCAGTGTTTTAAATTCTCTGCTTCTCGATTGCTTTAAAAGTTGAGGTTGTTAACAAAAGATAAAGAGTGTAACCTAATGGAAGTGAAATCTGCATATTCAGTTAATTTGGGATTTATTATCCCAGTAACTAGACTTGCAACTGTTCTAAAACCGTTTTGACTGAAGACTTGAGAACAGTAGGAGTGGATGGCTACCCCCACCCCCATTCTTAAAAGAAAACCTGTGCCTGCTGCTTCCAATTTAGTGCAATCATGCCTCTTACTGGCCAATACAAGATGCAGCATTAGCTGTCACATGCAAATGAGTATTCATGGGGACTTTGAAATGTGCAATAAAGAATAAAGACACACATTCTGTGAATAATTGTTTTCTTTTATAAAACTGGATCCAAAAGGGAGTGCCATTTCACCCAGAGTCTGTAGCCTTTCTATGGTTACAATCTGCTGTTGAAGCCAGATATTAGGAATGAAGTGTGGATAAATGGAGGACTCCAGTTTCTCGTGCTGTCAATCTTTCACAGTATTACATTTGCTTAACAACAAATAATCCAATCCATGTTTGTGGTTCTTGCTATCTTGCTTTCTCTTCCAACTGGGACTTTTAAATGCATATTGATGTATAATAAAGTTGTCCACCTTACATTAGCTTGTTTTTTTTTCATACAAAGCCCAACATAAATTCTTCCTTTTCAACAGCACAGACACTCAAAATTACACAGCAGTATGAGCTTCATTGCAAACCTGGAGTATTTCAAAGCGCTCTGATATCACTCACCAGGATGAGAGAGAAAGAATAACTCAGATTTTTAGGGCCATTTAGACACAGGGTGGGGGGAAAAAAAGAAAACAACAAGCTGTATGCAGACACACATTGTGGAGCTGTGAGCAGCCAAGCTAAGCTCAGACACACACACCTATTCATGGAGCCTGCAGCCAGAATGTCTCAGAAAACAGCCATCGACTTGTATTGACATCAAATCATGGCATGATGAGGCCCTATCTTTGCTGGTAGGACCCCAAGTCCTCAGTCCAGCAATGGGAAGAAAGTAAGTAGATGCCTCAATTGCAGCACCTTTGCAGTGAACCGAAGGACCAGAAGTTAGACTCTATGATTCTTGTGGGTCCCTCCTTAATCAGAATATTCTGTGGTTCTGTGATAACTGCAGGGAGTACTTGACTGAGATGGGAGTAGAGGTGGATAAAACTGGTTAGCCAGCGGGAAGAAGGAAAGCTAAGGATAAATGCTACCTACACCATGGGGAGGACTGACCAGTGCAGGCTCAGCAGAGGGGGAAAACCCTCTTGTAGGTAACTCAGTGCCTTGGATTGTGTTTAATCTGGAAGTTTGAGGACTCCAGCTCAGCCAGAACATCTCAGCAGGCAGAATGTGATCCTGCAGGAATCCCAGAAAGGTGATCAGAGAGCTGAGGCATTGCATTTTTCCCTTCCTCTAACACAAATAATTCCTTGTTGCCCTGTTTACTCCATACCTTTGCTCTTTGAGGGTGCTCCCCTGAAACACAGGCACACATGTGCAAACACACTGAAGAAATGAATCACCAAAACTATCATTACAACTGGTACAATTACTGTAAACAGAAGCATAGAAGTGTGAGGTAGAATTGTGGGCATGTTTCACTCCTGTAAGGAAGGATGCTCACCTACTAGGGCTCAGCACATTGACCAAACCCATCCCTTGGCTACCTGCTCATTGCTGTGATCCAGGCTGCCAGGAAGACAACTGGTTCGTTGTAACTTTTAGTCCATATTGTTTCTCCTAAGGGACCTGAAAAGTGGACAACCCTAGGGCTGGGGCAGAGGGTTTGAAACAAGGAGATTTGGTTTGTATTCCTGAATCATCACAAACTTCCGTAGGCATGTTACTCAGCTCCTCATTTCCCTGCTTACCAAATATAGCTAGCAATATTTTGGTATCTCACAGAGATGTTAGCACAAGCCCTTCAACATACATATCTGCTCATACATTATCTCGATGGAGTCATTTCCAAAAGTGACTACAAAATACTCTGTGCAAACACACAGCTCCGTGAGGCTTAGTCATGCCAAACACAATGCAGTGCATCCCTGCAACCACAGGAATGCAAACCAGGACCTCATTCCCACATAAAACATACTTGGGGGGGTCCTCAAGGACTGGACCCCTTTATTCTGTAGCCCCAGCAGAGAGTAATTTCAATTATTCATGGATCTTTGCCCCACTGTCCATGGCACAGGTGGCCTTGCACTTGGAGACGCATCACGAGGGAGACCCGCATTTGAAGACCTAATTTGGCTTTGTGTTATCCTGAGCCCCAAATCCACATTTCAGAGGGTGACTGCAGCCTTATCTGCAGTCTCTGTACACAGTAGGGACTTGGCAAATGGAGTTTGGTGAAATGGCACGGCACACTACATAGGAGACTGACTATAAATCAACAGATTTTGGCTCTGCTCCTGGCTCTGTCACTGATTTACCATGGAAACTTGGGCAAATCTTTTACTCTCCCTATCCTTCATTTTCCGTACCCATAATGTAAAGATAATGATGTTGCTTTGCAAGCTCTTTTGAGATCTTGAGATGTTAAGTGCTAAGTGCATTTTATTAACATTAATAGCACCCAACTGAGAGGATGCTGTACAGCACTAGCCTGGCTGTCCCCAGAAAACAGATTGGTGTGGGGAAAGTGTGCATTTGTTAAGCAGCTTAGACACTGCTCATTCCCATAATACTTCCACAACACACAGGAACAAGATCTGACCTACTAAAACAAAAGAAAAAAAAGAAAAGAAAAACGCCATAAGGAGAAAATTTCTAATGTGACCTGTCATCTTATTTCTAGCCCAGGAAAACTTGGGGATTTACTGGAGATTATCAGTGTTGCTGTGTGTGGTTTTTATAGCCAGCCACAACCCCAGAGCTCACGACTTGTGGTGGAGACCACTTCCATTAGTAGGCATTAATCACCATTTCATACACTCCAGCTCAGCGATTGCTGAGCAGACATTGAGTGGATGCACTTAGTTATATCCTATCACACTTTATATCTGCCTCAATTTTAAAATAAGTTAATTGTACTGAATTATATTCTGGCTCTTGTATTTATAGGACCACAGCACATTACAATGTATATTTTTTAAATGCTGTCTAATAGGCTTTGTTACTTTACACTTCAATTTTCAATGTTTCTGCTCAAATATGTATCACAACATACACAGTAAAAAGGGCTATGAAAATTTTATTATTAATGCATTTTTTTTCTTCTGCCGGAGATAGAACTTTGTTGTGCATGTTATAAAATGTTAAATATTAGAATTATTTAAAGTTAATAGCATGCCAAGAAAATGACTAATAATACATTATACAATTAGATGCCTTTCATATGAGTGAATCCATTAACAAAATAAAATACACTCAAACAGAAGACTTCTGATTTGTGATTTTAGCAAGGATTGCCCATGTGTAAAGCTAAATTATTTATTCATTTTTTTAAAAAAACTGCTGGATACATCAGTTTGCAATTATTTGCATTATGTTCGAATGCTTTATCATGTGGCTCTGATTCAAAAATACGTATCTCTAAGTTGCTGTAACATCTTCATCTGTGCAAAGCACTAAACACAGAAAAACAAAAGTAAGTTTGTTTTCCTGGATTCAGGAAATCTGATGATATCAGAAGCTCTTGGTGTTGCTCTTTTAGCTGGTTTGGGTGTCTTTATTATCACTCTTCAGCCCAGATGTCCTCATATAGTTTCACAACTATTTGAGTTTCCCAAGTGTACCTTGTTTTCTAGATAGGATCAATTCCATCCCATCCCACCCATACAGACCTCAAGTCTGGCATCATGCATCTTCATCCTAATTTATTCAGATGCTATAGCACAATGGTTTTCTCCTTTACTTCCAAACTCATTATCCTGCCTCCTCAGCTGATGTCAACCTCATCCTTGAACAAAACAACGAGCAAGCAGCTAGCTTTTCTTACAGCAAGAAACAGCTTTTAGCGCCACAGTGATATAATCTCCTCGCTATTTTCCTCCTGTATTTTCCTTTTCCATCTATACCCTGTCTCTGGAAAGGCACCCGACGCCAGCTAAAGAAAGTTCCACCAGGAGCGGGTAATCTCCTCCTCCTCACATCCATCTTCTCCTCACTGCTGCTATCTACTTAATTAAGTCATTCTCAATCTTCTGTATCATAAGCACATAATGTTGGTTGATGGAAATGTGTTTTGAAATCCCTGTTTGTTTGTTTTTTAATTATCTGATTACACCGGGAAAAGGAAAAAAAAAAGAAGAAAAAGAAAAAAAAATAAAAGAGAGATCTCTCTTTTACAAGAAGTAAAAATCCAGCAATAGCTATCTATCTTATTCTCTTGCAAGAGATGTTTTCCCCCCACTTTCTAATACCCAATCCAGTCTTTATAGATCATGGGATTTAAAAGTGTGATGAACCCAACTGCAGCAAATTCTGGTAACATCACTGCAAAACTGGTTTCAGGTTAAAGATGCCTTTTATTATCAACTTTACTCAGCTTGTGAGAGGTGAGGAATGCTATGCTTAGATTCTGCTGAGGTTTATGTCAGGCTTTTGGCATAACCGAACTCCAGGCTACTGTCACCCCAAAATAACTCCTGCCCATATGTGTCCCAATGTCAGCCCAGGGTGCAAGTCATGGGTGAGCCAAGTCTCCCACGTTATGTCAGCTGGTAATAGGGGAAAAAAGTGTGCAACAGGGACATAGAAAAGGATTATAAACTAGCAGAATTGGACACTGACCCTGAAGCAGAAGGGAAAAAAAATAGTATAAAACATTTGTACCATTATACTCAACTCTCCATATCCTGATTATTTTGAAGTTTTACCATGTTATGTTGTATAAATAATAGTAGTAATTATACAAAGAAGAGACAATGAGTTGAAATTAGAGCCCTGGATTCACAGGATGATTTCAAAAGGCATCACTCTCCCAACTCACCCCGAGGTGTTTGTCCATGCGAAGAGCTTTGATTAGGCTCAGATTGTTACAGTAGAGTTGGGAAATGGGACCTTTGATCTCGAGAGATCTGAACAATCCCTGTTACTTGTACTGACAACAGGCGTGGCACAGGCTGAATGGTGTTAACATTCGGGTGAGAGCTGAAAATCCAAGTGAGAGCTGTGCTACGTTCTCACTTTTGAGACTCTGGTACCATGCATAACTTGGAAATTAAAATACAGTGTGACTACCTCTCTTAGTGTTCAAATTAATATGCTTAATAATCCCTGCAATAATAAATCCAAAGCACAAATTAAGACTTGGAAGAGAAGGCGAAAGCAATGTCTCTTTCTTTATATTTGCATATATGGTGTGTGTTTGTTCAGGACAGTAGGATGTGACACTTTATCAGTATTTCTTAAAGGTACTTCTAAAAAAAAAAAAAAGTGTTTTCCCCTAAATAGCTATGCAATATTTTTATACACTAATATACGATGGGATTTTCTTTTCTTAAAGGGAAAAAAACAATTGTGTAGGCAAGAAAAACGAATTATTTTCCTAGATACAGGCATCTAATGCTTCTTAAATGCTCTAAGGCATCTCACCCAGCTTCTAGCACTCAATTTCCAAGGGCACAGCTCCCCTGTATACCCTCTGCTAGACCCACCAGCCTTCCAAGATCACTGACACTCAGCATCCTCTCAAGTGGCACTAAATAACAGTGATTAGGTAACTGAATCAACACCAAAATGCCAAAAAGAATGTATTAAGGGAAGATGCTTTCGAGGACTCTGACAATTTGCTCATGCAAAAAATTCCACTGAATTTTTTTACACAATAGCATTTAAAAACAAACAAACAAAAAAGGAAAAATAATAAGAGAAAAAAGACAGGAATAGTCAATCCTAAATCTGTAAAAAATGATACTATGAGTGAGTTGAAAATTTTTATTTCTAAGACTATTATGTTTTCAGCAGGAATGTATTTCTAAGAAATGCTGTATGCACAAATGAGACAGTCAATATAAGAACACAGGTTTCCTCACAAAAGCCAAAGTTCTCAATTATCACAGAAGTTATAATTTAGATTTTTACCTCCTTTATTTTTTTTTTCCCTTCTGGATATTTTTCATGCGAGTGTTTTCCAGTTTGACCCCCAGCACTCTTAAGCAATGGAGTTAAATACATTAGCAAAGTCTCCTCCAACCAGAATCTCTTGCTACTGACAGCATTTGTATCTACCATAGCATTTAGGGTTTCCCCAATTCTCAATATACAGAACACCACAAATACCATGACAGAGCCTAATTCCATGGTGTGGTAACTTCTCATCCCATGTCACCCTACAGACTATTATGTAATGTATATCCATATATAACACCACCCTTTTCGTTGCAGGCCTGTTGCAAGCTCGTATTTGCCATCTGCTTTTACACAGAAACCACAGAATTACAGATATTGACCACAAGGGACAAAACCACCCCAAATATTAGGCCACACCACAATCTTGTAAAACACTGAGCATGACCAACTATAAGTAGGAACTATGCAAATTAGTTCTCCAGGGTATCCACCTCCTCACAGCTCGAGATCATCCTGTGCAAAATACCTCTGACACTTGGTTCAGTTTATCTGTAAATAAGCCTGGCAATCCCCAGCTTCTGGAGATGACTCCATCATCCTAAAAAATCCTAGGTGGAAAGTTTTCCTGCTAATACTCTTAACAAACGACTCGATAATTTATTTCCTTTCCCTGTTATTTTGGAGCTCCGTGGAATGGCATTTCCTGTAGCGTTGCTATCAGAACAACAAGCCCAAACAAAGAGTCACCCATGACAACGATGAGCATCCCCAAAAAAAGGCAATCCCTCAGCTACAGCGTGCAAACCTACAGTCCTTCTGTAAATAACACTCCTTGAGGGGTTATCAAGAAGCTCTTCAACTTCTTGAAGTGTTACTAAGCACAACGCTATTGTAACGCAAATAGTGCTGTGGTTAGAAAAGGAATAAAAGGCATGTTCTAAATGCTTGATCATACAATACATGCATAAAATCCATGGTATGTTTGTGGCTGACCGCACTAACCCATTCTACTGCCTCTTCTGCCCCAGTCTACTGACTTATTCATCGCACGAAAAGAAAAATATGACAATACCCCTGGTTAGAGAAATTTTAGAGTGTCTAGAGCTACAGATTGGGTAGTATAAGATTTAGAATTCTGAATATCTTTCTGTTTTGTTTTCTTCTTCACAAATATGTTAACATTCTAGTTCCATCAATTTTTTGTGATACAATGTGCATTATATACAAAATAATTCAAAATTTTTCAAATTCAAATAATTGTTGCAAAAATTAGTATGTCCATCAGATTTTGTCATCTGACTTATATCTACAAATCATTGTTTGAGGTACTATAGTTGTCCCCCTTTCGCTCTGGAAAGTTAAGGATAGGATGTAGAAATCACATCTTCTTTTTAATAATAATAATGATGGTGGTGATGATGATGATGATAATAATAATAATTAAGAAATATAATGTTCTGTAGCTTAAAATAGACACACAGAGAAAAAGAAGAACCCGCATCAGTAACATGCACATATTAATTGATTCACCAACTACTGTGGGCTCAATTAAAGTATTCTGTTGTCAGAGTTTTAAAGCTTGGAAAAAAAAATTAAAAAAACCTGAAATTCTTGGCTACAGCTTGGCATATGCAGGTCTTAACCCAGCAGCAAGCTGTTTTATAATTATTTCTGAAAATTGCTTCAGTCCATTTTATTTTCTGTGCTTGCCTGGGAAGTGTGAAAAAGAAGGAAAAAACTATTTTTGACTCAAGGCTTTCAAGACATTTTGGTTCTCAGCTAGCAAGTAACCCAGTTTGAGCCTGATATTTCCATCGTGAACTTTGGATCACTCTTACTGGTTTCTCAGTGAGACCGGTCACATGAATAACTGCTGGCAGACATGAGGAAGATTTTGCTGCCTGGGCTGTACTCGATCACACAAATGACACCAAGGCTGGAGGGTGGCTCTAAGGTCAGCCCCCAACCATGGCATGTTCCTCTCTTTCTAAGGATGCTCTGAAAAATACAATCAATAACCTCCCAAAACACCTAAAAAGGTATGAGATGGCAGGATATAAAGGGAAATCTCACTAAGGCATACACACGAGAAATTGAGGACCCACAGACAAAGTGACTGCAAGAGGGAACCAATCCCTCTTTTTATCCAGTGATCCTTGCTGCAATTTTTAAATAAAGCCCACAACAATCCTCTTAGACTGCCATGTTTGTAGCTACTTTCTGGAAGTTGGGAGCTGAGAGAGGACCTGCTCTCCTCTGCCCACAGAGCCTTTGTTAGGGGCAGGATCAGAGCTTCTGGCTGCCTTTGGAATGGAGATATTTGTTCCATGGAAAGATTCGGGTGGCTTTGAATGGGAAGTTTTGTTGGTTTGGGGTGGGTTTTGTTTGTTTTTTTTTTCTTTGTTGTTTGTTTTGTTTTGGTTGGTTTTTTTTATTTATTTTATTTTCTTCTTTATTGTTCTTGGTTTTTTATTTTCTCCCTATTTTTCTCATTTCAAAGGAATAAAGCTTGAAAAGGAGCTGATTCTCTCTTACCTTTTTTTAAATTTGTTTTCCTTTTTCCCCTTTTTTTCACTCAGCTCCCTCCTCCCTTTTCTTCCCCCCACTTTTTTCTCTTCTAAATGCTTCCTTCAAAGCCACTCAGCCCATTTGTGTTGACCTGGAGGCTCCCTTTCAAATGCAGCTTCACTCTTGTGTCATCTCCACAGGCTTTGCCCTCCAAGGCAGAGCCATCCAGGAAACCCCTGTGATTCCTCATAGCCAAGCTCAGACATATGGTCCCAGCAAGCTCATAGAATCAGTAATATTAAAAAAAAAAAAAAAGTCCCAATATTTGTTCCTCTTTTCTCCTAGTTCATTGATAAAGAACATGTCAGTTAGGTTGAAGAATCCTGCTGGTTAAAGGTATCATCCTTAGCTGCTCATATGGTCGGGGCTATTACTTGTCAATTAGATTAATCCAAGTCATTTTAGAACAATAAATATAAGTACAGATGGAATATAAGCATATTGAAGATTACTGTTTTTGACGGCTGTTGTTTATTAAATCAGGAATAATGCCGAAGTGAAGATTTTGTTGATATTTCAAATGGAAAGGAAAAGTGAATTAGAATTAGATATTTCTCAGGAATGAAAAAAAAAGCAAAACCAAAAAAACCTCAACAAACTACCACACCACAACCTCCAAAACAGCCTATAGGTAATAAAAAAGCAAAGATTTTACTTAAAATACCACCTACGAGCTACCTTTGGAGAAGGGATATGGCACCTATAAACTCAAAACACTAGGTATGTTGAAATCCATAAAATTTCCAATTACTGCTTCAGAATTTATTGTGCACATATGGAAAATAATACTTGTAAAAGAGAAAGGGGTTTGTGCCTGGTGCTGTCAATACTGTGAAGGATGGGGTGATTATAAAGCAAATTAACAATACTTTTAAATGTGCATTCACTTATCTTTCCAATTAAATCCTTGTTAAACAACTGCACAGACAGTAATGGTGCTTCTGCAAAGCACTGATCAAGACAGTTTTATTGTAATTTTTACTCTGTAACAATTAATCAAGTAGGCATTTTCTTTATTATTAAATTATTTAGTTAATAAATATTCTCAATCAGTTCACGTATTTCTGGTTTAAATTTTACTTTTAATTTTTTTCTTTAACTGAATCATACCTCACTATATTATTGTAGAAGAAACAACAGAAATATTTTAATTCTTTTTTTGCCCAAATGGATTTTATTACCTCGAGGTAAGAGCAGGGTAAGATTAAATTCACCTTTTTTTTTTCCCCTCAATGTAGAAGTATTTGGATATCTTTGGCTGTTCTTTTCCATGTTCCACAAGAAAAGTGCTTTTCCACAATAATGTAATATTTATCCTCCGCAGAAATTCATATATTTCTCCCTGTTTTGGTATATAGGTATAGTAACAGAGCTATAAAAACACAGTAATTGACCTTTGGATGGTCCGCGGTGCTTTGCAGTTAACTCACACAAGGTATTCCAAATGAAATAAAGGGATGCAAAGGTCATCTGAACAGCAAATACCAAACATTTTGCAAACAAAGCATTGGATATAAAGACAATTAGGAACTATCTTGTATTATGCATGAACCAACACTTACTGAATGAACCAATAAGTATTGAACTTTGTATTTCTATGGTTAGTTTCCCTGAACATATATGCATTAGGATAGAACCCTAGTGTTTCAGCACTGTGTTATGAACCCTTTATAGCTCCATTTTTTTTTTTTTCCAGTTAATTTAGTACTCATGAAAATTGCTTGTTTGACAGCCACAGAAACTGAATGCCCTTCCATCCACCAAGCAGATCAGCACATGAGGAATGAAGGAGGTATCCCTGGTCTTCAAGTATGGATTAACTGAGAATTTCTGGGAGAGGGGGTGTAAGTAGGACAGGGAACCTGTAGGGTTTAGCACAAAGAAGGTTCTCACCACACTATAAAGGTATCACACCTTGTATAGAAGGGCAAGCAGGACCAGTCTTGAAGCAACCTATTCCAGTGGAAGGTGTCCCTGCCCACATCAGGGAGTTGGAATGAGATGATCTTTAAGGTCACTTCCAACCCAAACCATTCTGGGATTCTATGATCAACATAATGGCTTCAAGCAAAGCGGAGAAAAAAATCACTTTTACTTACAAACACTCTGGTGGGTGAAAAGTCTTCTCTTTTTCTTGTGTTTTTGTTTCTCATGCACTTTATTCCTTGCTGTTGGCATCTTGTTTGTCAGATCAGAAGTTTGCTATTGAAACCATCTCCCACCTGTCCTCACTTTTATATAGTGGTGCCTTAATGACTGTGAGCAGCCTCACCTGGGGCACCCCCAGAATTGCCTGGGGCCCTTGTCTGAGCCAGCCCGGGGCTTTGGGCCAAAATAATGGAGCTTTCAGCAGCATCCTCATACCCTGGAACTGCCAGCACACTTTACAGGGCTTAACAGACCCATGAACAGTATTTAATCCCTTTTCCTACAGGTGTGAATTAAAAGAATATCCTTATAAATACATGTAAAGTATTTCACTTATTAAACCTTGCCTAAGATAAGCAAAACTCCTCCAGATTTTTCATAAAATACCTAAAAATTGCCAAGTACAATGTCTGTTTCTAGTTTGCTTTTTTGCCCCCAAATTTCAATTATAAACCTTAAACAATACTATGGAAAGCATGAGAGGAATAGTTATCTCTGTCTAATGTCTCCAGCTATTGTAGAAGCCTTTCCTGTAGGTTTTTAGCAAAAAAATATTGACTGCCTGGTAGCTTGCTTTCTAAAACCAAAATTTTTCAGTGCTTGTAGACTAAGAAAAGTACGAATTTCCTGATGTCAGTTTGGTCCAAGCAGCTTCTACTGCCTTGATTCAGTGATTTGAAAAATGATGACTTAGAGTTTAGAAAGTGCTGAGAGATGTTATAGCCTGGTCCTGTTATGATCAACTGATCTTTTCAGCTCTTAATGGGAAAATAAATCATAGATAAAAGATAATCCTGTTGCACAGAAGCAAAAAAGGTGTGATATCAATAGACTTTTATAGAAAAAGAAAACTCTGTGAGAGGGATAAAGTAAATAAGGTAGTTTGTTCTGCTGATGCTCATGTTGGCAAGGTCGAAACCCTCTTCAGGAGCTGCCTACCTCAAGAAATGAGACTGAAACACAAAGTATATTCAGAGAACTTAAAAAGATACAGGGCTTTTTTTTTTTTTTTTTTTAATTGTAAACCCATCCTCATCCCAAAATTTCTAGAATTGTTTTTTTAAAATATTTTTACTGCTACTTCTTCTTTAATGATAAAGCTGTCAACTGTTAGTTTCTTTCCCTTTCATATTCACCAGTTCTCTCATTTCATTTCTGATGCTGCAGACGACATTAACAGTATAGGAAAAGGAGCCAAATAAAGCTTTGCTATATTCTAATTAATGATTTTTCTAATAAAACATACTTTGATATGGCAGCCAGCCTAGAGTGTCTTCTATGATCTTTAATTTTCAATGTGATACATATTATTTATAGCCCATAAATGTAGGTGTAACACAATGGCAAAGCAAGCAGGAAGTATCTGGCCTGTAGAAGAATTAATTGTACAGTCAATCTCTGCAATGCAAATAGGCTTTGTCAAACATTTGTTTGCATTTATAATTAAATTAAACTTTAACTAAACTACAATAAAAAAAAAACTCTGTTGCAAAATCATGTATATAAATACTACTTTCCCGCTGTTAAATACTGAAAAATGAAGGTACAAGGATTGACCCAAGGAGGTCACAATACTTACAGAGGGACAGGGATGTGTGGAGTCAGTTATTAACCATCATCCCACAGCAGAACTACAAGTGACAGGGAAATCACAGAATTGCTGACGCCTGAAAATCTATCTGACACACAGAATCACAGAATCAACCAGGTTGGAAAAGCCCTCATTGATCATCAAGTGCAGCCCATGACTAACACCACCCTGTCAACTAGACCATGGCACTGCCACATCCAGGCTCTTCTTAAACACCTCCAGGGATGGTGACTCCTCCACCTCCCTGGGCAGCCCATTCCAGTGTCTGATCACTCTGTGAAGAATTTCTTCCTGCTGTCCAACCTAAACCTCCCCTGGCACAGCTTAAGACCATGTCCTCTTATCCTGCTGATGGTTGCCTGGGAGAAGAGCCTGACCCCCACCTGGCTCTCCCCTCCTGTCAGGGAGTTGTAGAGAGTGAGGAGGTCTCCCCTGAGCCTCCTCTTCTCCAGGCTGAAAAGCCCCAGCTCCCTCAGCTGCTCCTCAGAGGACTTGTGCTCCAGTCCCTTCCCCAGCCTTGTTGACCTTCTTTGGACACTCTCCAGCCCCTCAATGTCCTTCCTGAACTGAGGGGCCCAGAACTGGACACAGCACTCCAGGGGTGGCCTCACCAGTGCCCAGTACAGGGGCAGAATCACTGCCCTGGTCCTACTGGCCACACTATTCCTGATAGGGGATGCAGGTTGGGAGCATATACTACTTTTCCTAGTAACTTTTTTCCCTCATGAAGCATCTAAAGCTGCTGCTGACCTCAGCACCTAATTAACAGGAGACATCAGGCTCTTGGGGACGTTTAGTGGAGATTGCTACTGTCCTCCCAAGCGCATATTAAATAAATCCTGCTTCCCCACGTCCCCCTGTCATTTTTTCAGGTACACTATGATTCAGTGGGCTGCTTCCTGCTTCCAGGTTCCTCCCTAGCACAGAGAAAGAGTGTATTTAAACAATTCAAACAGTGACTGGCTGTCTTAAAGGTATTCTTTGTGTCTGTGTTGTTTCTTGAATGTTCTGATCAAAAATTACTGGATTATTCTGTGGGAACTGCAATGCTGGGCTGTCCCATTTTCCTTCCATGCTGTTGGATTCACCCTTGAGTTCTGTAAGTGGCATTAGGGTTTACAGGAGTCGAACTTTTTTCTGCATGCTTTTACCTAAGCAAAACCTAAGTACAGACCTGGCTAGAAATTTTTTACAGCTGGAATTTTAAAGGATGTGGAAGGGGAGTTTCTCTTCCCATTGAAAAGCCATTCTGTCATGATATAAAATGCATGAATGCCCTAGTTGTAGCAATAAAGACCAACACAAGAAACAGTAATTATCACAACTGATAGATGATAACATAGTCCTCCAGGGGTATTAGTTTTCTTTGAAATTCCTTTGGTCACTCAGTAGGCAGATTTCTTGCAATGTACCTCAAATACCCAGTGCCAGAGTGGCTTTAATGTACTATTATCTTCACCATTATATATTAATTTTTCACAGTAGTATAAACCAGAAGAAAAAGGTACCTCTCTGCTTCAAAAAGCCAGCTTAGACTTCTGTCTAGCTTTACAGCATCAGCCCATCTGTTTTAGGTGAAAACTTGAGCAGTAATGTTAACCTCAAGCATGTTAACCTTTGGATGCCACAAGACATGACAGACAGGACCATTATTTTTATGGCGCAGTTTTTTCCTGAGCAAAGATCCTAGGCAGTGAAGAAGGATAGAAAATCCCATTTGTGCCTCTCTGTCTCCAAACAAAATACAGTGTATAGTTATTTGAAAGCCAAGGCAGACTACATTATTGACACACAAATACCCAACAACTGTAAATTTAAGAGAACCCAAATAATGAACCAAAACCATGAGGCTGATTGGTAAATGATGATTTATTCAGTCTTGCTGAATTTACTGGCATAAATACTGACTCCTCATAAACCAGAGTTCATCCTCCAATTTCAGCTGAAGACAAGACTAATCTGGAGCATCTGAGGAGGTGGCAAACACCTACTACTCCCCTGAAACTTTCCCTAGAGATGTAAATGGAGGCTTGAAGGTGGGAATATTTTTGCATCTCTCCTATCTCTCAATTTCATGAGAATATTTGAGTCAAAAGTCTTAGTTTATGTATAGTGCAAAGCTAATTGAGGAAGCTGTTCTCCACCAGCTATCACTTCCACACAGAATACACAATATTTAGCAGTTCTGGTGACAGTCTCCAGGTAACTTATAAAAAAAAATAATAAAATGTAGGACAAAATGTTGAAGCAGCCTCATATTTATATTTGATTAATTCAAAAGTCTAATGCAATTTAAGATTTTGTATTTTTCCTAATTTCTGAGAAACTTAATTTTATTTTCTTGCTTAGTAGTATCATCAAGTTCACTATCACTGATGATATTTGCTAAGCTTTTAAATGTGGGGAGAGTTAGTCTTTGCCAGGAGTAGTAAACCATTTGGAGAGATGACTGTATTTGTCATTCATCCTAATTAACTCCCAGTATCAGCTTCCACACCTGTAATAGTACCTATTGATCAGTGTTAGATTTGTTTAGGCCACATGGGTGAAAAATGTGCTATTACATTTGTGGAAATATGTTCATCATACACAGACTCTGTGGAAATACATTCAGTAAATATGTACAGGATGGTTCTAATTCTGGTTAACAAGTCCCCAAAATATTCATCATCCCTCTTCTCATTTTCTAGGGTCAAATCTTTTCTTATTCAAAATCAGTGGTAAATCTTCCACCTACTTTGGCAGAGCCAGTACTCCACTTTTAGTGTTTCCTTTTAAGTTCTTTTCAGCACCTTCTTCTCTTTTGCTGGTTTCCTTTGGATCCCTGTTCTACTTTTGGTTTTGTTTAACTTTCAACATCCAAACAATCTGCTATTTTTCCTTTTAATCATTTTCTTTCCCCCTCACTTTGATTATTTGGTTTCTACATATGCTTTGCTTTTTGCCACCTTATTTCATGTCTCCATTTCCTCCTGTATTTTTAGATTTGTTTGTTGTTTGTTTCTCATCTCCAGTTTAACTACTATTTTCCTCTGCTTACTCTGCTCTTTTTCCTCTCTCCTAGCTGACATTTCCCTCTGCGCAATATCTTTCTACCTTCCCTTTCCTCTTTTTTCCAAAACACAGCTCATCATTCTATGCCACTAATGTATAGCAGATCCTGAAATACTGTCATCTGAGACAGTTAAGTACTAAACAAAACATTACCAGGGTGGAGGAATCACTTACCCTGATTGACAACAAATCGTAACTTTTGTATTGTTGCCAGATTGCCGCTAACTCTGTATATTCCATCAACATCTAGACCTGAAAGAGAAACACATATTTCATTTTAGATCATAGAAGTATTTTTCTTTGTACGTCTGTCAGGAAGCCAGAAGCACCCTCACAAGTATGAAGGAGAGCAGCGTAGAGAACGACTGAAAAATAATCCACCTGACAACAACTGAAGTGCCTCCCGCCTGATTAAAGCAACAACGAGAAATAAAAGTGGTAGATTAACTTAAGTGAATACAAAACACCTAGCTATAATTATCTTGTAATTCTGTCAGCGGAATATGGTTCTGGGAGGGGGGTTTGAGTGTGACAGGAAAGGAAGAGGTAATTAGCTCTCGAGCTCATCGAGAAGGGCTGTTTGGGACGGGCACGATGCTGCGCCAGCCCTGCTGAAACTGGGGGGGGGGTGTCAGTATTAATAGTGCCAGGGAAACTTCTCTGTCTGGGGTCTGGGTTTTTCAGACACGAATTTCTGAGGCTGTGACCTTTCTGAAAATAAAGTGGTGAGGTGCCCATCCTGAAATCATGACGTGCGTGAGACTACACACAACTACAGTTTCTCCACTATATTCTTCATAGCGGATCAGACAGGTTTGAGGATGAAATTAAATATCCCAAATAGCATATGCCCTGGAGTACATTTCTTCATTAATATAGGCCATTCTTTTCAAGGACAACCCGACAGTCTTGTTTCTCCCTGCATATCTACTCAAGGTTTATCTTCTAGGTGAAACTAGATGTCATACTCCCTTTTGTGACATATTATCTCCTACAGCAAGCTCTGCTGATATGAGTGTTTAAAATAGCACTTCCAGCCCCGGTTGCATAGCTGTAGCTTTTCAAAGCACATGGGAACTGCTCTCCTTTTCCAGGAGAATTAGCTGTTGTGCAATAATGACCCGATCTGCATGCTCAAAAATCAAAACCACTAAACTGCACATTGTCATTTCACATTTAAAACTTGCAAGTACATAAGAAGCCAAGAAAATCTACACAAACTAAATTTTTTTTTAAGGCTACTTATCCCTTGGAACACAAGTTTTAATTAGCTTTTGGCAAGCAATTTCAGAGAAAGCCTTTCTCTTGGAAAATGCTAATTTGTCAAACTCAAAAATTTTCAGGAAATATTTCCTGACAATGTACCTAGGGGGAATATTTTACCAAGTTGAGGTGGGGCAAAAAGGAAATCTGAAACTGTAGGGAAGAGTGATAATAAGTACAAAAGCCCAGAAGCCCAGTTGCAATAACAATCAAAGATGAAGAAGCTGAGCTTCAAGTCCTTATTGAGTCTTGCATCATGCCCTGGAACACAAGTGCATGATGCACTTGTGCCAGTGGACTCAACTGCTTGGAGGTATTTCTCACTGATCTTAAAACATTTTAAAAGATATACTTTTGCTTTTGATGAAGTCTGAAAACAACTAAAGTATTTTGTTTGTTTGCATGTTTGTTTTTCTTCTCTACAAAATACAGTTTTTATTTTATGTCCTTCCTAGCTAGCAACATCCTGTTTTGGTTTGCATTAAATAATCTGTTTTAAAAATTAATAATAATTCCCTTATCTGGTTATTAATAATAATTCTGCACTGCTTATCTGAGTGTTTTATCAGATTTCTACCCTGCACCTGTGGGTGTCCTGCAACATAATACAGAGAGTGATGATTCATTTCAGGAAGATCTCCCCTTTGGTTACAGAGGGATAAAGAGAAAGTTTATTTAAGAGAAATTAAAAAGGATCTGGTAATCAAGAAAACTTGGAAATTATCCATCTGCTGGATGTATAACATATGAGGAAATGGAAATTACTAAAATGTTTAAGTAATGCAATTCTATCCTAAATCTGAAGAGTCTAATTCTGTTTTAGTGAGGGGACAGTGAGAGAGAAAGAGTAATTCCCAGCATAGGACTGTGGGACTCTTGTGGTAGGGGATTAAGAATTTCATCATGTAAATTGAAGACTAAACCAGAAATTAAAAGAGAAAAATAAAGTAAAGTAAGAAACAGACAAGCCCCCAAACAGAATGTTAACTTTGATTTGGATGCAACTCAATTCAGTACTTAACTTTATTGCATATATATAAGTGAAAGCAATCCATGTCACTTTGGGTGAAATAGTCTCACATTAAGAGCATCAATTTGGAACCTGCATAAATCATCTAAATCAAGTGAGAATGACAAGTTATGTTGTAAACTGGTGGATATTACATCTTGCAACATGGGGTATACAAGTGCATTATTATTGTTATGTGATTATTTTGGTCCAGAAATGAGGTCTGATTAGCATTTCATTTGGGCACTATGCAATATGGCAGAGATTAAAAAAAAATGAAAAAAATAAAATCCAAGAATATCAAGCCAATTATAGTGTTCACGTGCCATCAACTTTCTGCTCCAAGAACTTTGAAAGTTAAGCCAAACCAAACCAATGCAAATTGGTGGATTTGGACATCCTTTTCATGACCACGTTATCTTAGCTGGATTGTTCACAACTTATTTTGGAAATCCAATTAGGCATAAAGGAGAAAGAGAGAGAAAGAGAGAGAAAAATATATCTTTATAGTTCTAATATCCTGATTCTATGAACAATTTTCAAAGCAAATTCACTTTTAAGGGCACCTCTGTCAAGAATAAAACATCACTGCACTGCTGTCAGTGTTTCTTCACGGCAGGCTATAAATACTTAGGGAACAAGATGAAACAAAAGCCTTGCAGAGTTTCCTATCTGGTGCTGGAGTTTAAGTATAGTGGTAAAGAACATTTCAGAAAAAATCCCCTTCATTGTAATATAGTCAACTTTAGTTCACTATAGAGTGACCTTCTTGTGTTTTGTAGGGATGTTTATCAGGGAAGGATCACTGGATTTTGCCCTAAAGGAGAACAAGTATTTTATTTGCTTTATATTCCAGTCTCCAACTCTGTTTCTGTTTGTTTTAATGAGGAACCTGAGAACAGGATGGACCCACAATTAGAAATTATAGGCAAAAGCATGATAATGACTTCAGTACTTCCACCCTATAGTTTGTACTGGTGTAAGAAATGTAGGAAAAGAACTTTCTCAAGAATACATCAGTTCAGCTGCCAAACTATAGCAAATTTTAATTATTTTATCTTAAAAAATTAAACAGGTACTCCTGATGAGAAAGGTGAAATTGAGCAGGACTCAGTCTTGGTTGAGATTCAAGAACAATAATGAATGTTATGGGCCCTCTGCACTGCACAGAAGATGGTAGAAGAACATTTATTTAAAACATTTCTTACACTCTTATTTCTACCCAAAATGGAAGTAACCATGAATGCAGGTCAGTGTCAGACCTAGTAGCAGTTTGTGCTGGAACCAGGTGTTGCAGAGAAATATTAAAAACACAGGAGAAGATTACAGTTTAGGTGATATATTTATTGAAAGAAATGTTTTAAAATATTAGATTTTGATATTGGCTGAAGTTGTCTTGATGATTTGTGAACTACTGGGAATTAAACATTCTCACTAATTCTTTTCTCTCACATAGAACAAACCCCTCTCCCAAATCACATTTATTCTGTCTAATCTTAATCCATATTTGACAATATCTTCAAACCGAATATAAAAAAGAAGTTCTCTATGTGTGGGGAGAGGGGGGATGGTGGTATACAGAAATTTCTCTGGTTTTTAACAAGATTTAGGATTTAAAACATATCATTTTAAACAGTACTAGGTAACTTCCTGCACTGAAACCCACGGAACTTTCACAATTAATGTATCCTGAAATAGGTGTGGTCCCCAGGCCTGTTTTGTAAGAGAAACCATCGTGCTGGATTCAACAACAAAGTGAAGTACAAACTTGAAGAAAGGCATTCTTTAGTTAGTCCTTTCATTTAAAATCAGTTATGTTCAGGGCAAAACTATTGTATTTCAAAGGAGCCTATTATGCCTTCCCATAAACAGAAAGATCATACGTTTTAAAACTAAAGTATCATTATGTAATCAAGCTGTTGTATTATAAACTATTTTGTGGGCTCAGATGCCCAGGGCTATCTTTACAAATATTTAAGAGGTCATTATCAGGGTATGTTCTCCCTAAAACTATAATTCTTTCCTCGTGTTTTCATATACATCTTACCATAAATATCTGATTTATAAACAATTTTTTTTAAGGTTTACTAAGGGCACAAAAGTGAGGCAAGAAGTCGTTCAAAGAAGCAGAAGTGAGCGAATGCAGCAAATATACCCATGTCAAGATAATATGATGAGAAAAACACAAAACAATGTGCAACAAAAGTAAAAATTTACAAAAGGATAAGTATTTGTATGCCAGGAGAAAGAATATCATGAAGAGCAGCAAAGAATAAACCTGACAGGTTAAAATTTGATATTAAAAATACTGTGTTTGTACAGGGTGATAAAATATACCCAGAGATTTTCAGGTGAACGTGGGTGCAAAAATAACATTTTTGTCTGATGCCATGGAAATCAGAGGTGAAGATGGTGAGAACAATGAAGCAAATTTGAGTTACAGCACACACAGTGTTGCTGACATCCCTGTCCTGCTTTTTGGTGTGGCGATGGGTGGGGTTGAACATGCCCTAAAGCTCCCAGAGCGGTGCTCGAGGCCAGCACCAGGATTGGCTCTGCTCTGCTGGAACAAAACTGCTGCTTTGATTGCCAGAACTACCCCTTCTTGTACTCCTCCCAGAAAAGGATCACATTTTAAGGCTTAAAACAACATCCCAGCAAACATCTGGTATGAAAATAGGTCCCATTTCCTGACCAGGGAAGGTACTTGCTACTATGGAAGTGGGTGCCATGCAAATGTCATGTTAAATAGTTCTAACAGACAGAGGATAAACAAACTTGGGAGACCAAACAGTGGATGATATTGGAAGTCAATCCGAAGGACAAAACCATAACCACTGATGTAAAAAGGATCTGTTTACATTGATGCCCATGATATACTTGTGTCTCTCATTCTCAAATAAAATATAGAGAAGTATTTGGAAGTGACTAAGCTGAAGAGCTATTCTGATATTGTAAAAGCAGTAAGAGGGATGCTCTTGGAGGCTGGCTAGACTGACCTCAGTCACAGACAGTCTACTTAAATTATTAATTCAGGACACTCTGAACAAATAATTCATAGCAAAATATCATTAATCTCAACCAACATAGTCTCATGGAAATCAGGGCTTTGTTTAGAAAAATTGTTTCATTTTTTGATAGGACTGAATTTTTGACAGGTCTAGTTGATGAAGACAATGGTGTTGAAATAGTATGTTTGGCCTTCCGTGTGGCTTTTGACTTAGTACCACATGACATTTGGATTAAAGCACTTGCACTTTATAGAATTAACTGGGCATATATTACATGGATTAAAAACTGGCTCAATGACAGACCTCAAAATGTGGTAGTTAATGGGAGATATCAGTTAGCAAGGTCATAACTGGCTCTCGAGATTGGAGCTCTCAGTCCGGTGCCATCTAATACCTCTATCAGAGACGAACAATGAGAAAAAAAAATTCTCTTAGCAAAATATGCAGATGACACAGAGATCAGGGAGATATTAAATGATGATAAGGACAGGTAAAGTTACAGAAGAGCTGAACTACTGCCCTAAATGGCCACAGTTTGGCAAAACAAGGTTTTGTATGGAGAAACACAGGGCACACGGTGTACTCTGGATGTAGGATACAAAGGACTTGAGGTTTATTTTAAATAAGTAGCTGAACATGATCTCTGAGCTCAGTGCTACAACAAAGAGGACTAATACGATCCCTTGAATTATAAAAGAGTATCAAAGAAGGGAAGAGATTGAACTTCTTCATGGGCTACAAATAGGATTTCTAGTAGAGCACTGCACTTGGTTGCAAAGGAAGTAATGTGAAACATTAAATATCATTGCTTGATAGTAAAGAGAGGATGGAGAAATTTCTTCTCCATCACTACATTTCGTGTGATTTGAAGACTCCCAACCAGCACTGCCCAGCTGAAGGACCTGTGACAGACAAGTCTGAATTCAAGGTATCATGAACAAGATCTTCTTTATTTTCTGATCAGTAGAAATCCAACACTGCTTTAGAATTTAGTGAAGGCAGAGACTGAGGGGAAAAGAAAGGAGAGGAAAAATTGTACTAGTTCTTAACAGGCTATGAAATGGCTCTGTTGGAGGTGTCTGACATGAGGTTTGGTGAATCTCTTTAGGAAATTATCTAACAAGAAATAATTCTATGTTTGACTGCAATAATATCAAGAAGATGAGGGGCATTCCTACATAAAAAGAGAATCTCATTTTTTCTTGCAGTAATAACTCCAAGATGCAATGAAAGGAGAAAAGCTTGACTGAGATCTTATTGTTTTCAAGACCCTGTAGAAACTGTTTAATGGAAGCAATTACAACACTGAATATGAGCATTACATACTGAGAATAAGTAACAAGTGAATATGATGGATGATATACTTTATTCTGTTTCACATCACTTGATGGTAGAATTTCCACTTAGATATTTATATACAAATAAATAAGGGCAGCGACAGTACAAAGCAAGTGTAATTTAAATGAGCACACAGTTCACTGCTACGCGGGGCTGCTGTTTAATGCCCAAATCAAGCTTGCTATGCCTTCCTCTTCTTCTCTATTGTGCTGTGCTTTGACATTCAAGAAGTTTATGGTTTAAAAGCCCCAGGAACAACAAGACTAACTCAGAAGGCTGCCTGTAACTAGAAGCAAAACCAAGCTTTCAAACTATTTGTTTTGAATGAGCGCAGCGTGCTCACTGTAATTTTGCCGTTACCTCCAATATATACTTTTGCCATTCTGCTGGTCCCACTCCTTGCAGCTAAACAAAGTGACCTCATTGCTTTCCACTGTATTTTCTTTTAAACATTGGCTGGGATGACTGAGATTCAGGAATGTGGGAAAATGGATTCCCAAGCCACGTCCATCCCCTTTAATTCTGAGCTGTAATTTTTGGCTTGGCTTGAATCACGGTCATCACATTTCAGTCTGAATCTCTCTGTAAAGTGATCTTTCTTAAACATTTCTTTCACTCATCATGGGATCAGAAACAAAGCCATTCTAGTCTTTCAGCGAAACACTTACAAACGTCTTTTTACAGCGACTCACAAGAGCTGAATTTCCTTTAAAAATGTTTGAAAAAGAGGAGGTTTTCATTGCCTGATTGTCCTCTTTGTGAATCTTGTCATCTGTATGCCATGAGCTACAGCTATTTTAATCTGTTTTTGTTTGCAATCCATTTGGTGTCCGCCCAAGAAAATGCAGGTGATTCTAATTAACTTACTGCTGAAGATGTGGAAAAATCTCAATTGTGCGACAGAGAATTATACACTTAAAACCTTCCCTCTATTATTTATAACAGCTTATTAATGAAAATGATTACATGAATACATTTACCACCTGATTCATCTTTGTTCACTTTTTAAATCAACAAGGTTTATGCTAAAGGGGAAAAAATCCCTATCAAATACAGACCTCCAGTACACACACCAGCTTGCTGGTTTAAATGGCATGGTAGTTTAAAAGGAAATAACATTGTCTTCCTTCATGCAACACATTTTAATATCTGAAATTACCAAATGTTTGAAAGTAGCCATTCTCTCTCTGAACCACATTAGTATTTAATTTTGGGAATGTTTATTTCTTTTTTGTTTGCTTGTTTGTTTTCTCTTGTAATACCTCCTTCACCACTTCTATTCTCTCTCGTCTGCTGCAGTTACTGCTTCTCACATACAGGTTAGAAGGTCCATTCTGACTGATACTTAATTCATCTGAAATAAAATAAGATGTCTCTGGTTCTCTGCTCCTTTATAAGGTGCATTTTTTTCATGCTTAACCAAGAGTAATCAAGAGTGATGAGGCACTGGAATTGGTTGCCCAGATAATTTGTGGATGCCCCGTCCCTGGAAGTGTTCAAGGCCAGGTTGGACCAGGCTTGGAGCAACCTGGGCTAGTGGAAGGTGTCCCTGCCCGTGGCAGGGGGGTTGGAACAAGATGATCTGTAAGCTCCTTTCCAACCCAAACCATTCTATGGTTTTATAAGAGGTCTATTGGGAGTATTGAGAATCCTTGAAAGCTGAATGGTCTTTCACCAGCAAATCTCCTGGGATAGAAACAGCTTCAAGTCTCCAGAGATCTGCAGATTCCAGTTCTTACCTCTCTGATATTGGGGCCAGAACACACTTTGTTGATTGACAGGAGGGATTTGAGTCTTTTGTAGGAAAATCAATGGATGTTACCTGCACTATTTTCTGCCAGGTACAGCTACCAACAGGCTGTTTGCCACCTTCCATTTCTATTATTCTGTGCCACAAAATATATGCTCTGATAGTCTAATTTGCATGTGATGACAATGTGGATAATACAGTCTATTTTTGGGGAGGATGAAAGCCTGAATAAAGGTTATCATTTTAGGAGAAGCTGACGATGGAAAAACTCATCCACTGTGTGACATGATCAGAACAGCTGGGGATGTAATGTGGAGGGTGGGGGAGAAGAGAGCCAAGGTATTTTGTATGTTCAAGAAATATATACAACATTGCCATTTCTTATATCCCAGCTGTGCCTGTTAACTTCTGGAAACATGTAGAGCTCAGCAATAAAGCATACTTGACTGATATTTACTGCAATGTGCATTATAAGACATTTTCTGTCACACATTACGTTATGAAAGAGTTAAGTAACATGAAAAATACAGGCTCAAGATTATATCTGTCATGGATGAAAATACTACATTTATGCCTCATTGTAATCCATTCATTGGTTTATGGACCCCGAGCCCTCCAGGGAGTGTCACAACTCCACATGATACTGCTGAGAGCTGTATTTTGCTTTCGGATTTCTGACTTAGCTGAAAGAAGTTTAAAAACACATGTAGCCTGACAACTCCCTATTGACTATACAACCCAGGAGGGTCAAGAGCATAAACTGTTCCAGCAAAAGCCAGCTGTAACTTAGGCTCACTGTGAGGATCTGCCTGTTACAGACAGTAGCAGACAAGAAATTTATGCATTTTGCTAAATCCTCCCACTTTGGTTGAACTGTGCTTCATTTGGGGATCCATCATCACCAACATCACGCCTGTGCTTTTTGAGCAACATCAGAACACTGCAGGAAATTGCACTTTGGGGGGTCCCACTCTCCTTGTAGGACTCTATAGGACTTCCAGTCAGGTCCACTGACACCAGTAGGAACTGTGGTTAAAAGCTAAGGGACAGATACAATTCTGCAAACATCCCTTGTTCCCAATGCGGATTTTAAAGACAATTTAGTGCACAGTAGGGACAAATCTTCTCCCGTCTTTCACAACAGTGAGACATTAAATTAGACCTCAGCAATGTCACCTCCCCATCCTGACTAGTACCACTGCTTGTTGGACTTTGAACAGTTGGAAGTGGAAGAACTGTACATGTGGGCAAACATAATCTTCAGCCAAAATGGGTAAGGAATTTCCATTTTCTGGACTGTAGCACCTTTGATTGCCAAAGAGATTTATTTATTTATTTATTTATTTATTTATTTATTTATTTATTTATTTATTTATTTATTTTAATGATAGCTATTGGGATAGAAAGTTTAAGATATAGAATAGGGATATACAGGATCGAAATTGAAAGCCACAAGACTCTTTCTTCCATAATATTTTGGTTTTAGATATAGTTGAATGGGCCAGATAGGCCCAACATTCTTCTCTATGGCAGAACCATTCCTTTCTAACCTGAAGCTATGCTCTGCTCAACCTTAAATGTCTCAAGGTTTTCTCCTGGACAAGGTCCTACCTGACCACCTGTGGGGATGTCCTCCAGCTGCTAAGCATCACTGGGGAAGGATGTCAACACAGAGTTTAACTGTTATAATTCAAAAATCGTTAAAGAAATATCAGCAAGGCACTTGGTAGCACTTGTTTTGTTGCATAACACAGAAGGCTGGATCTGTGTCTTGCAGTTAGAAATTAAACCAGCTCTATTCTGGGTTTCTAATATAGGAATGTGCACAACCCTGCTCTAAAAACAGAGTTGGGGCTCTAATGTGGAGCTGGCAACAGTCTTTGCTTACTCATATTGCGTTGTAGGCATCTATCTTTGCATTTACTTTTTATCTTCAAGTGGGAGAAAACATTTGAAAATTAGATTCTTTAGCCTAAGGCACACTATCAGACACCTTTGGGTGTTACAGTCCATGGCTGTGTGGAAAACCCAGGGGCTCTCTTGGGAGATAAGTATAACACAGCTATCTAACACCAACTTACTGAATTCTCAGCATGACATATCTGCCTAACATAAAAATGGGATAATACAAAGGTGTGTGTGTGTATGTACATACATAGATGACTTTTACTTCAGTAGTATTTTTCCTGGTGCACATTGCACACATTTAAAAACACAATAATGATGAAAACCATAGGATTCCAGTGAATGCTCTTACTCATTCTTTTGTGTGATGAATCTCCAGTCTAAGAAGTGAGTAAAATTCTCTTGTTTTTGCAAAATTCATATTTGGTGTTATGAAACAGTGACATTAAGCAGTACTATGTGAAACAACAGAGACATTAATTTTAATAGGACACAAAACTATTGCGCTTACATATTTTTCCACTCTATTTTGCCATCTTAGCTGCAGGAATCTGCAGTTATATTTTTTTCCCCTGTCATTTCCACTGTTTTCTTCCCCCAAACAGGTTTAGGTAACTTAAAAGCTTTTTTTTTTTTTTTGCCTCCATTTATTTTGGGCAAAATCTGAACCATTGCTAAAGAAACATTGGTGTACTCAAGGTATCTACAGAAACCATGAAAATCCTGAATTGGATTTCAGAGTGATAAGTACTAAAACTTAGGAGACTAGTACATCCTTCATTGCTCTGACAGGAGCAATTGCTTAGTTTTCATGCCATGGTTTGACATGTATACCATGATATGCTACACTAAAATAGCACAAAACTTGCATGTGAATTGCTCAGGGACTCCCCAAAAGAGGTTGTTTAAGTATAGTCTGAAAAGGAACAAATTGCTTCTTACTTTGAAATATGCAAATTAAAAAATCTCAATGAAATACAAATAATAAAACTGAAACATAACTGAGACATGGAAGAAATACATAATAATATTGACTTCTCATAAGAAAAACCTTAGTTGCTGGCAATAAAATGCACTAGATATCTGTTAGTTGAATTTTGGCTTAAGTAAAAGCATAAATATGAGTATCATTTGATATTTTCATGGAAGATAATTGTTTTAAGATTTGAAGCTACGGGAAGAATTTTGATTTGAATCATTGTCTTTGTATCTTAATGCTGACTGTGACCTGGAATGATGTAAGGAAGGTAGAAATTCAATCTCATCCCTTTTACTAGGGTTCACATAGACCCTCTGGTATTCTGAGGGCTTGGAAAGACAAAGTTGGCATAGAGGGTTTTCCATATCTAATTTCCTTCCTTGGTGAAAATTCCCATAATTGTTAATAACATTTACTATAGAGACATCCAAGACACTTGCAAAGTTTCTAGTAGAAACTTACTGTAAGCTGTGGACTTTGTGTTTTTAATGTATGATGTATCAGAATACAAAAATGCAACTGAAATACAGATAATAAAAGGCACTATTGTGAACCATTTCTAGTGTGCAAATTCAGATACTCCTCAAACATCCATATATCATGAGGCTTTGAAAATTTTCAAAAAATATTGTGATGGTAGAAGTGCTCCTGTGCACAAAGCTCTGTCACTGGATTAGTGCTGGTTATGACCAGAGATCAGCCACTCCTGCGAGGACAGTCCTGCAGGTCATGGATCAGGGCATTGAATAAAATGTTTTGTGAACTCTGGTTTAGTGGTAAAGAAGGAAAACCTGTCTGCTTAAAGAGCACCCTTCCAGCACCTTCCACTTTCCTGTTTGGATTCAAGTCTGTCTTGCAGTTTATTTGGGCTGGAGAATTTGAATGATTTTGTTTTCAGTGGTCAGAGGAGACGCTCAGCTTGTTCAAAGTTAAGTTTATGGGCTAAGTGAAAGCAGTTTTCAGTAGAGAAGGATGTATCTTATCTTTCTCCTAAGGTTTATTAAAAATATGTAACACCTGATAATTTAACACCAAATGAGTGGCTGCTAAATTTCCCCCTCTCTTTGTCTCTGTCTCACACACACAAACACAGGAATGCTTCTCTCCTGCCAAACTATGTGCCAAGATTTTGTTCACTTTAATCTCAATCATATGAGTTAGAGAACCATGAAACAAAGTTTCTACCAAGTATGCTGACAGATTTTTAGTTCTAGTGGCTCCACAGGGCACCACTACAAGTACACTCAGGAACTTTTCTCATTAAAGATTTCTGAGCTGATCCGTTTTCCATTTAAGTCGACATGAGCAGTATCAACACGAAGAACTCAACACTTGCTAACTGATACCATACACTCATCAAAATTATTTCATTTCTAAGTAAACAAAAAGCTGTGGTACCTCCAACACCATTGTGTGGTTGCTGCTGGCACGGGAAAGCCAGTTGGTGGCAGCTACTTTGGCGCGTTATGTCACGTAACACCATGTCAGCTCAGGGCTGACAAATCGGAACATATGGTTTGAAATGTCGGGGGGAATTTTTCCTGGGGAGGTGGAGGAAAGGGGCATGGAATAGCCCTTGTCTTTTGAGGACTTTCTAATCTTCTGAGTGAAGGCATCTCAGAGAAGACCCATCACCTAACCCTTGGTTTGGAGGGCTGCATGGTAATGTTGAGAACCACAGTATCACCTGTAAGCGACCCATAATCTGGGCAACTGAACAAGTTCCTGTTCTTTGTTTTTAAACCCTGAGAGAAAATTTGTGTATTTACATCTTTTTGCAAATATAGAAAGCTGAAGGCCTTAAAACAACAAAACACTGAGCCATTTCCTCAGCTGTAAGGAACAACTATTGACCACAGAAAAGATCTGTTCAGATCCTTAAAGAGAAGTCTCCATTTGTCTTGATGGACAGAGGCTTGTATCAATAAAGCAGGAATTATAGGAAGAAATAGCCTATATTCATTACAAAGCAGAATAAGCATGAGAAAGCAGTTTCTGATAGCAATATCTGTTTCTCATGAATTTTCTCATGAAATTTCAGTTATTTGAAATACATCACCTCTGACACCAAAAAAAAGAGTGCATGAAGGAATCACGAGGAGAGATCTGGATCAGGCTGGCTGGAGCAGCTCAGGATCCAAGAGGTATGGTTCTGTTGTGTTATGAAACCAAATGCTCACATTTTGCTCTCATTTACATATGTCATTCCTCCCAAACCAGGGAGCATTGTTTGAGCAAAGACAAAAAGAAGTCAGTTTGCTATATAATTACATCCATGATCCGTGTGGATCCTGGTTATAATAAAACAATCTTGCTGAGTGAATATACAACTGGAGACCTTTGAATTACTTGTTAGTTCCTTGGGGCTTTATCATGCAGGAGCCAGTTTAGGGACAATTCTGTTACTAGATTGCAAACAAAATCAGTTTCATAATTTCAGAGGAGCAAAACAAGCTAAAAAATCTTCTCTTAAAGAAGGGAAAGCCTTGACATAAAGCTTCCTTTTTAAGCTGCCCTCCTCCTTTGCCCTGTGCCTTCCTCCTGTTGGTACAATTTCTCTCACTTAGGTATCAATCCCATTAGACTGCAGTATTATATGGTTAAAACATTGATGTAACACAAGCTGCTACAGCAAATAATTGAAGTAATAAAATACAACTGCAGTTATTTGCTCTCTTGAATTGCAGGCAGGAAAAAAAAAAGGAAAGGGTTTGCTTTTTTTTTTAAACTGACCCCACAGTGTTGCATACAGACAGCAAAACTTTTTTAGAGTGTTTTCTTTTCTTGCTGTAAAACTTTTTTGAAAAAATTGTCGTGCAGTTGTAGTAACTTGTTTTTTTTTCCCACAGGAAAAATGATCAGTTTGCGTTGTGGAATTATGCCTTCATAATTTTATTTTAAAAATATAACTTTATATTTAAGCGACAGAGATATTGAAAGAATCTGAAACTACACCTCTTTTTTTTTTCCTTTAAAGAAACTTGATGGACCTAGTGTGTGTGTATGTGTGTGTGTGTGTGTGTGTGAGTGTGTGTGAGTGAACATCTCCTCCAGGCTAAGACTCATTTTGTCAAGTGTTAGCCCAAAGTGTTCTATTAATGGCTGAACTGTAAAGTCTGACTAAATGGGGTTTGCAGTGGAAATCCTGCCAGCTCCTTGCCTGTGTGTGTGTTGTACTAGGGCATAGAGCCTCACAGCCTTGCCTTATTCAGGAGGAAAAGAGAGGATTTTTGTCTCTGTCTCTTTACCTTTTTCATGGCTAGGAGGTGGATGCCCTCATGTGTGAGCTTCCCTGAATCTGCCTCTGACCAGGGGGTATGTCAGGACCTTCATTCTCTCTTTGGCACAGAGCAAGCAACACACACAGTGAGCTGGCTTTAAATTTCTCTAGACTTTTTGTTTCTGCCCGTACAAGTGTCAACTACTTGATTTACAAAGTGTATTAACATTATTTTAATATCTAGAAAACATTGTTTGATTCTTTTTTATTTCGTAGGTTAAGTGGTTTGTTTTATTTATTAAGCCTATTGAACAAGATTTTATGGAAAATTCAGAAGACAAAATGCCCTGTTTTCCTCTACATGTTCACAAATAGATATATTATACAATGCTAGAAAAAGGCAAAAGGCCAAACTCATCTCTGGTGTAATTCCAGTAAAAGCAATAAAATTACACAAGGCATGAATTTGGCCCAGGCACTGTAAATGTTACTCTGGTGCACACCGAGTGTCTGCTTGTTGTTACTGGCACGGCTTAAAATACAAATCCCCCTTTTTTTTCATAGAAATGGATATATTTCTCTGGAACAGATTAATCAATGAACCAGGTATCAGGTAACTATGACAAAGACAACAACTGCTTCAAATGCCTGCCTGTTTTATGGCTTTTTCTTCTTCGAACTAACTTAGAGTCTCTGTTTTCCAATTTTTAAATAATTATATATTTATTATCTTTTGTGTCTTGCCATTGCAAAGCTTTTATTCCTTTTTTTTTTTTCAGTTGGATTTTTTTTTTTTTGCTGTTGTCTCCTTTTCTCTAATTTGTCTTGTATGCCCTTCCGTGATGTTTCCTGTTGACACTTCTTGATATTTTTTCTAACTCAGAATGTGGCTTTCTAGCAGACACAGAGGCCCCAGAGTGAATACCCTTCAGAGCCAACTCTGACTTGGACCTTGCACAACACTATTAACTGGCTCTTACTCTAAGAAAGGTGGCTATAGCGGGATTGCCTGAGCCTGAAGACAGAAATGGTTGAGGAAAGCTTGCCAACATGTTCGCACTGAATTCAACAGCTCTTAATTTCCACTCGAAAGAAGAATTTTTTAAAAAAAAAAAAAAAAGCACCAAACATTTTAAATCACAAACTTTTTCAAGGGCTTTTCTCAGAACTTTGTTGTTTTATATTGCATTCATCTGTATGTTTGAGTTTATGCTCGTTGGCCACTTTAAAGTAAACATAGTTCAATGCCCTCAGAAACAGATTTCTTCAGCCCATTAGAATTCCCTGAAAAAGGCTTTATCTGCTGAACTGCTGGATATTTTTGTGTGTGTGTAATTTTTTTTCTATCGGTTTGTTTCCTTTTTTTTTCTTTTCTTTTACATTCAGTGCATATAAAGGTTGAGAGCAGAAGCCTCCTTGGAACAAGACAGAATCATAAAAGACTTCAGGAATCTCATCACAAGCTAAACAGTACAAATTGCACATTCTTCATGGAAGTATTAGCTTTTAGTGCGTGCCTGGATCCAAGCATAATAGATTATCCCAAAGTGGGAAAGAATGAACAGTACAAAATTAGCAGAACTGGGAGCTCAGATCATTTGGTGGAGCAACATGATCTCTGTACTTTCAGGGTACTGAATTCTAAAGCCACTGGAAACAGTATGTAAAATTACATCAGAGTAAGCAAGGAAGCATGTGTAGACCTGGGAGAATCAAAAAAGAGCTTGGAAAATACATTTCCAGAGGAAAATAAGTACCGAAGATCAGTGAATGAGCTTGTAGGAAACAAACTGCTATTCATGAAGAATTTCTTGCTTTGAGGACAGAAAGATACGACAGAGGGAAAACATAAATAAAATACATTTCAGTGGTTGTTCAGTGGCCAAGTGCTGTTGGAGAATAATCTTGCACTCAGACAGAAATATAAAATGGCACAGAGTAGGTCAGTCTCCTGAGGTTTCCCTTCTTCTCAAGGAAGCCCTGCCAGAACAAATCCTTTATGCCACCGGCTGGTGGGTTTGGTCTAACCGTGCTGGGAGTAGCCCAGGAACACTGTGCATTTACTGGGAGCCCCAAGATGGTGGTGAACATACTCTGGCAGAACTACCCTGTACTTTCCTGCCTCCTCCCTCAGGTCCTTAGGAATGGAAATGAATTATTTTTGAGAACCAAACAGATAGAAATTGCTGAAGTTAAATACAACCCTGAGGAGCATGTTGCTGAACACAGATCTGATACTGAGGAGTACTATAATGCATATAGGGATGGAGGTGGGTGGTGGAGTCCCCATCCCTGGAGGGATTTAAAAGCTGTGCAGATGTGGCACTTGGGGACATGGTTTAATGGTGGGCTTGGCAGTGCTGAGTTAATGGTTGGACTCAATGATCTTAGGGGCCTTTTCCCACCTAAACAATTCTGTAAGCTTCCAGGGATTTTGTACAGTGGTTATTAATCCATACCTTGGCTGCACATTCCGCCATCCTCAATGTTTTATAATCCACTAACTACACCATACCAAAGACAATGATCCCAGCATGGGAGTCATCAGCTTTAGAAGGTATTTGGGATTTTTTTTCTTTTAAAATTATTCTGCTGTGTTTTCCTCTATTAGAAAATGAGATTGCATTAGACTGTTTTAAAAACTCATATTTTTCCTAGCTATATAAATATATTCACAATACTTTATATTTCTTAAAACTCATTTCCTCTTTGCTTAACTCCTTGAGATAAGTGAACTCTCCTCTGTGTAAACACTCTACCAGAATACTGACTACCTTTTAAGCGATATATGATTTAGAAGGTAATGAAATATCACTTTCTTTTTTCTTTTTTTTTTTTTTTAATTATAAATAGGTTTTAAAGTGCTTTTAGCTGCACTTTAGCTTTTAGATTAAGAGATAAAACTGATGAAAGGGACACAACCTTCTGTCACAGGGCAGCATGGCATTTGGGAGGTGAGGTAGTTTAAAATACCATTTTTATCTTCATTTCTCTCCATTGGGATGACTGTATTTCTTTTATACATCCCATAAGGTACTTTATCTTTGCCATAAAGGCATTTTCTTCCTTAAACACTGAATATTCTGCAGTATGAGACTGTGTGTCTGCATGTCTGCAATGATCTTATGCACAATCAAAGCACAGCTAAGGACATTAAATTAATTAAAGACAAACTGAGTATTGGTTTTAGGTATTTTGGGGTGTCAAAATTTGGAAGCCTAAGAGAAATCTGAATTTTTGAGAGCAAACACTTAAAAATTCTTGCAAAACCATATCTTCTTAAATACTGCACATCCAGCCTTTAAGTGCCTAAAGGTCCCTTCTGAAGTCTCACTGGTCCTACCTCAGCAGATCAACTCCCCCCCAAGCCAAAAGCCCATACTCAGGAGTTTTTTTGTCACTGTTCTTATTTAACATGATTTGTTCACTGGGGCTCAGAGCAATGAAACCCAGTAAATAATACATTGGACAAACAGAGAAGATAACAAAAGGAAATAGTTAAGGTACTATAATAATTTTAGCCATTCTTTTTTCAGGTCACTATAATCTGCCCAAAGATAACTAATTGTTCAAAGTAAACATTCCACTCTGACCACAAAAGGAATCCATTACACAAACATATAATTCACAGTCATTTTTAGTGGGTTGTAAACAGTTTGGAATGAGCATAAAATGGGACAAAAATCAAAGTGAGCATTTAGAAATGAAAAAGTGTTTGCTACAAAAGGTCAGTCCCTTTACTTGGCAAACTATGTAGAAAAGCCTGGGAAAATGTTGAACACACAAGCAGTAAGGGAATTTTAAAGCCAACAACCTCCCTGTTTCTTTAAACAGACATCGGAACCTATAACTGGATCCTGTCAAACAAACGACAGCAAAAAAACATAACAGCTGCTAAGAAGTAAAGTTGAAAGATAAAGTTTTCTAAGCTAAGAACCTTCTCAGAAGTGGACTAAAGGTCTTTCTTAAATCTTTAAGCAAGGTTATGGATCCCAGGGTGGCTTTTAGGCATTGAATCAAATATGTAATTTTGTGTATCGTTCCTGTCAGAGCATCCTGTGCTCCAAGAAAAGCAACAGAAAACAGTATCTGCAACGTCCAGCTCTGAATGGGAACGGTACCTGCAATCATCAGCTTTGCTGGCTGCAGTGTCATTTTTCAAGTCATTTAGGTTGATTTGAGAACACTAACTTGGATTTGGGAATGGAGGGAGAAAATGAAGGATGTTTCAAAAGAGAGATGAAAGTTAAATTATATGTCCCTGGAGCATTAGGGATGTATTTCTTTACAAATCCTAAGCCACACTGGATACCCTCAATACGTTTCGGATACAGACTGCTCAGGGTGTTCATTTACTCTGTCATTAGACACACAGACAAATGATCTTCCCTGGAAAAGAGTTTAGTATCAGACTGTTTTCACACGATAAAACACTACTATGAGAAGTTCTGGATGGCACGTTGTTTAGGTACAACACAGACTGACATTTTAATTTTTTTTAATGCGTTCTACTCATGCCGTTCACATATTAAAAAAAAAAAAAAGGCAAAAAAAGACAGCCAAGACTTTCAAAGGGTCATGGATAGCAAAATAAATAGGCGACTCCAGAAGTGACTGGGAAGAATATCTGGCCTAGAAACACCAAAAAGTCTTGCAATGGGCCCCACCCTTGGCAGGAGTGCTCAGCATGTGAGTTATAGTGCACTGGGAGGATTGTCCCAGGCTTTCCTCGCTGTACTGCTCAGCTCAGGGTTGGTGCTACCTGTCAGATGCTTCCCAGGGAGAAGAAAAAGCAGATTGAATACAGAATGAAATACAGGAATACAGACTGAAAAAGTCAGGTCAACAGATAGCCCCAGAAAAGCCTGAGGTCTACCCAAGGTAAGTAAGGATGGAAAATCAAAAGAAGACACTGAAAAACCAAGGAATATGCTCTTCCAGGAAAAATTTTCCCTTGAAGTCCCTAAGAAAGTAGAAAATGAAGAAATGCTGGAGATTTTTGAGTATCCACTGTATTACTTCAACTTGATTGCTGTGTGGTACAGAATAATTCTCTTAGCCTCACTAGGTTACACCAAAGATATGGGAGATTTTTCTATTTAGGATGTTGCATGAGATACCAAGGCTACAACACTCTTGGCCAAGATACTGTTGACTTCAGTGGTACAGGTCTGGATAGCTCAATAATTGGGACTAGAAGTTCATCAAAAATTGTGAATGAATAATTCAGTAATTATTATCAGTAATTCCTAAGTACAGGAAGAATGAAGGGAAAAAAATGAGCTTGCTTAAAAAAACTAAAAATTAAATGTGACAATTGCCTTTCAAGTTTCCAGGAACAGGCACTTTTCTATTGCCTCTTTTTATTAAACTCCACTGTCAGCTCTGCAAGATGGCTGAGAAAATGGAGAAAGACCTTCTGCTCCTCGGTCCTACTTCAATAACTAAAAATACCAAAGGAGGCTGAAAAAAATGGAACTCACTCCATTTTTTTTCACATTCACAAGTGAATCCTTGTTGAATAGATAAATATGCATTATGGTATGAGCTTTTTAGAGCAGACCTTATAAAGCACCCCTGTCCTGAAATGATGAAGAAGCAAAGTCGGGGATAAATGACCAAAATCTGATCTAAATTACAGCAGAATAGTAGTAGAATAAATATCCTTTTGATATTCATTTTAAAATAGTGTAACTAAACAGGAAATCTTGCCAATGGTTAATGCCAACCTCCACATTTTTATTCTGTGGGAGAATATTGCTACAGTTGGCTATTGTGTGTAACCTCTTCTACACAGGAAAATGTACTAATTAATATGGTTTATTCAGATCCCTGCTAGACTCTATTTCTGTGCACAGTGATAATGCTTTAAAAATCAGAAAAACAAATAGAAAATCGGTAGGTGAATAATAATGAAATCCATGAGCTGATAACTAAGAACACAACCGTTCAGTGAAGTATGAATGTTTTGTAAGTAACATTTAGGGATGGTCTCTTAAGGTCTTTTTTTCCTAATAAACCTTTATCTTAAGCAAAGCACGCAAGTAACATTTTTGGTACAGTTACAGTGTGTAGATGATATATTTTCTAAATAGGAAAAAAAGCTTTTCTAGCCCAGCCAATATGCCAGCTGTACCGAGTATCTAGGCCATCTTACTAAGACTATGAAAGTAAACATACAGTTTTCATTAAATGTGCCTTTCCCATAATTGGTACATAAGTATTTCCCATGACTCTGCAGTTGAGTATCTTGGCTGGAGGCATATCTGGCCATTAAGAGGAGGGCTTCAGATCTGTTGAGTCTCAGCCATGCCGGGAGACTTGGCACCTCCACATACTGCTTCCTAATACCAACCCCGGTATAAAATGTCATCAGAAGCTTGCATAAACATTGGACTTAGCTTCACATAAATTACTGCTGTCCTGAGATAGTTTATGCCAGAACTTAGTAAAAACAACACTTTGGGTAAATAGAATGTGAGTAAATGCAAGCATCTTAATCCAAGAAAACGATAATAGAAAAAAACCCGCGTATCAAATATAAACTCATAAATATACTGATAAAGTGAAATTTTTGTCTCATGCCATATGATTAGCTTCTATTTACATGTTAGACTAACTAAAAGGGGTAGACTTCTCTAAGTCACAGCAAGTCTGAAGGAAACACAAGAACAACAATGCAATTCTCATAAGGATGAACTCCTTTGAAGGAACGGTGATACATTTAGTTTTTGATATGAATACTTTTTTGATAATCACACAGACAGTAAACATCTAACTATGTTTCTTGAATTTTTCTATTACAGTTCAGCAGTGCAGAAACCTCTGGCCTCACTTCTCCTGGGAGGAGTGGTCAGATACTACAAAACGTCTATGAAATATCCAACGCATCTTTTGGAGAACCTGTGCTGAGATCGTAACCAAGCAGTCCTTTAGGCATGTTCTGCATGGTGTGGCATTTTTACAATCTAATCTCTGCCTTTCCTTTTCGTGTTATGAATTTCTCCTCACAATTCCTCCTCTATTAATAGTCACTTCACACATTTCTCCCCTTTCTTTATCCAGCCTCCAGCCTCCCTCCAAAAAAACCCAATGCTACTATCTCCCCCTACCGAACAATCTCCGATTTGTTTCAGTCTCTGACTTCCTGCCAATGATTCTGGGAGTAATAATATCCCAGTGCTCTCTTTGCTGTATAATTAAAGCATGAATTTCCCTGAGTTTGAAACTCCAGGGTAGTTTTATTGCACCTTTCACTATAAAACCAGGTAACAATGGCGGAATTAAAATAGCTTTTTTCCTTTGCGGATAACGCTCTAAGTATCTTTTTATTTTTCATGGGTTCTCTTGTTCTGAGACTCCAGTATATGGCAGTGACAATGGGTTCACCCAGCCTTACTCTGAAAATAAATTTTCTATCTTTTGCAAGATATATGTTTCCCCAGATCCCTGGAACAAGTTGTAAACTTGTAACAGATGGTGATGAAGCCTCACATTTTTATACAATACATTTTAAGATTCTGCATCTACCGCATGTACCTTCCAAAGAAAATGACCTTCAGTGAGAGAAGATACACTCTGCAGAGAGGAAGGCAGGCAACGGTGTTAAGTACATCTTTTTTATACTATAAAAATCCTTCTTATTAATCAAAACTTGTAATGAGGATGGATACTCATTCCAATAGTTTTATAATATCATGGCTTTTAAGAGAACTGTAAAAATTAGACACCTGCACTGATTAAAAAAAAAAAAATGGTCACATCAGAATAACATTTATTTTGGCTGAATGCAGTTCAGGACTTAGGAAAAAGTATTGGCGTTACACTCACCAGAGACTTCAGAATGAAAGTTACTGACATTTTATCGACATTTAGCATTTACTTACCCAGAGAAAGACTAAAACAACAACATGTCAAACAAAATATAAGGAATAATCAGCATCAACGGGTGCTATTAGAGTCTTATCATATAAAGAAAATGAAGATACAGAATGTGATATATTTCAGTTCATAACTATATTACGAATTGAACTGTCTTCCTGCCCTGGAAATCTGAGCAGAGTTATGAGGTTAAAGTTTAGATTACTATCAGAAAAAAAAGTGTTAAATAATAAGGTACGCACCTCTTTTTTCAACAGCTTTTATGCACAGTCTTACAAACTGAGGGACTGTAGATTTCTCGTGCTCACAGACCAAGTGCAAATGGGAACCAAAAATTTGATCTAGATTTGGAAAACAAGAGGAAAATACATTAAGAGATATTATTAGTAGTGGGATTTTTGTCTCTTCTCAGCTTGCCTATTAATTTAAAACTCAGATATCGAAGATAGACAGGCAAAGTTGGAAGAAAATCCTTTTTGAGTCCTAGTGGTCATTAGCTTCTGCCACAGAACCAAATCCCTCAACATCTGCTGCTCACAGTACTTGGATACTTCCCTCTGGATTCGAGTTTCAATTTCTACTTACACCATGACCTTGACCTTTCGAGGGCTTGGAGATCTCTGGACCTGCCATAAAAGATGTGGCCATATGTTTGGACTTACCACAAAAAAATGAAGGCCTTTCTAGAGCCACAAATCCCGCACTTGTTGATTGTAAAATCCTACATGATATCAACTACTGGTCCAACCTAGAAACTCATCTTGTTGAGTGGCCTGTCTCTTCCACACATTTGGAAGTTCCACTTTTGCATGGAGTACCACAGAAGTGAAAGGGCTTCATTACATTGCTTCGTCAGGACTTAGTACCATTTCATCTCATCTTTACAAAAGCTTATTTTTTAATCATCAGATTAACTGCTTAAAAAAATACAAGATACTAGATATCTTTGGATGAGGACTGCATCTTACACCAAGTCTAACTTTTGATTAGTGTTACTTCCTTCATGAATAAGCATTTAAACAGACAACGCTACCTTTTAGGTTTTATGATTTCAAAGTTTTGCTGAACTTTGTATGTTGATCTTGAAACACATCTGTATGAGCAGGTTGAACTCTTCAGATTACTAATTAGCTCCCTCCACCTCATTTCCACTCTATATATTTGAGAAATTATGAAAAGAGCAATCAGTAACGGGGACGATGTCAGCTAGAATCAGAATGAATCAAACAGATGAGAGGAACTACTCAATAGGAGGCAGTTAAATGTTGAAACAATAGGAGCGTACTGTCATCATTTATCCAGAGAGACAGTCTCCATATAGCATTTCAACAGAGTACTACAGTTTGTAAATTGGTGTAGAGGCTCTGAAAATTATTGTATAGATAGCTGGAGGGTGACAGCACAAGTCTGGGCTCGGCACAGCAAACCCAGCAGCAGCTCTTGCTCTCCTCTACAGCTCCCGTGGCACTGGGTGTTTCCTCTATACTCAGTCCCACCACCTTCCACCATAACCAGTTGGAGTGATTCTTCCTCCCAGCAACACAACTTTTCCTCACTATGTTAGTGGGCAAAAACTGAGCAAAACTCTCATTTTTTTTATTTCCCGCTTTGCAAGGAGCTTCACTTTCCTATAATTAATCCCTCCTATTTCACACTTAGCTTAGGTTTCAAGAGCAACTCAGTTGCTTTTTCTTTCCTAATACCTCAGAGAAGGGAACACGACGACAGAAACAAGGTGGGGCGCAGGGGATGGTTTGGACTTCTCGAGATGTATCAGGGAAGTTTATTCCAACACCTCCCAGTGCGTGTGATCTGCATTCTGAGAGAGTACACCAAAGCCTGAATTTAAGTTAGTCGGAGTTTGGGCTGCAGAAGGGATGGAGGACTGGGTTCACAGAACTGCACCGAGGAAGGTTGTGTGCATGTGTGGCGTTAAGCATTAGCGAACAGTCTGTTACATGTTTTGGGGTTATGTTTCTGACAAAGCACAGTCTGGTTACATTTTCTTCATAAAACATTTATAGCTGCCTTCAGTGGTAATTATACTTACAGAGATTTATGATTAAAATGTACTAGCACTTCCTCTTTTGACATCTTAATTGTTTTTCAAAATTTTAGCAAAGACCTGTCAAATTCTTTGCATAATACGGAATGGTCTCCAATGTAAATTATGTTAAAAAGAAGTAAAAAAAATGTATCTTAGTTGGTGGACAAAGACACTTGTAAACAATTTCAGAAGCAAAACAGGCAAAGAGCTGCACTGTGTTTAGATGGCAACATATGAAGATCTGAAACAAAATTAATGCATGGCTGTTCAGCAGCTTCTCTTCTGTGTTATAACCACTTTATAACCAACTTCCAGGATTATTTCACAGTTACTCTTTCAATCCCCTATATGCATACAGAATATTTGGTATTTCTGCGAGGAAATTTTGAAAAGGCTGAAAACAGTTTGGCAATTCTCACCTAGTCCATTACTTCATTTCTTGATGCAGATTCTATATATTGAGCAGAATATTTAACCTCATTTTGTATACCTTTCACTGTATGTATATAGTCATATCCTGTACCCTGCAGTTAAGCTTTAAATCACCTCTTCTTTAGAAAACAGGCACTCAGGGTTTTTGTTTCAGATGAAAGGGCAGCAAAACAGCATTAATTGTTCCTGGGCATCAAAACAGACTATGGTAAAACAACAGCACACAACTGCTTTGGAGAGTTTTTCCCCCCTTCTAGAAATTCGTGGCTATTTATAAGTACATGATCCCATAAGTCATCCAAATACTCTCAATTCTGGGTAGTCCCTAACCACAAATTCTCCAACTCTCTCTCATCGATTGATTTTTTGCTGGATCTGTTTCTGCACATAAACATGGGAATGGTAGTAGTTGCACTGCCATATTTACAATTGCAGAGGTCACAGGGATAGTTGAGGAAAACTCAGCTAAGTCTTTGTGTGGTATTTCAGAAACAAGGAATTATAGGAATGGCAAATTGCTAACTTTTGTAAGCTAGATTTATGAGTAACTAAGATTGAAACATTATTTTCTTATTCTTTTATAGGTGTGTATATATATATATTTTAAAACTAGTTTAAAGAAAAACTATCCAGGACATTTTTAAAAAGAAAAAAAAAATAGGAAAAGCTCCTAAGGGGATAAGGAAAGCAAAAAAACCTTTGTTTGATTTATTTGAGATAAGGCCCTCCAAAACTTCATTTTTTATGACTTGAAAAAAAAGAGATGTACACAACACTCCTAACCTCTTGTTATGACAGTTTATGTTTCCTATCCAGCTTATTTAACTCAAATGCCTGGGAAATAGACACAATTACCACCTTATGGAATGCTACTTAACTTTAAATGCTCCCCTCTGAATAGAAATCCACTTTATCTTCTCAGAGTTATTCCAGTTTCTCAGGAATTATTTCCTCTATAGGCTCCTGAAATGCTCTTGTTTCATCATTTAAAAATTTAAACTAACAATTGTTCAGAAATATCTTTTATTAGAACAAAGGCAATTCCCATGCAGTGGATTCTGTTCACAAGAGCTCGTACAAAGGAGCTGCATACTATGCCCATATACAGCTTTAATCATTCACTCTTTCAGCTGTTATCAATTTAAAACCAATGAAACTCCCACACTGAGTCCATTTGAGCAGTCAATTTTAATATCTTGGGGCATCTGTAGTTATTCTGAATTGGCTGCAAAAGCAGAACTAACAAGTTAAGCTCTAACCATAAGTCTACATCAGGCTGGTAAACCATACATCAAACGCCGACAGTTAGTCAATACTGTTGTATGAAAAACCAACAAGCATTTTTAAGAAGAGCAATATATTCATAATATGTTTGGTGGTATGGTTTACATTACACATCCCTCCTATCTGCACATTAAAAATTTGGTAGAAGATGGTGGGGCGTGTGACAGCTTTGCACATGGATATAAAACCAGACACCAGAAGAGTAGGGAATGGACATTCACAAGTTGTATAATATAAAATGATGATTACAGCTGCAATGAATTGGCCGTTCTGGGGAGCTTCAAGTTTTCCCTGAGCCTGACAGAGCTACTTCTGGTTTGGTTTTTTTTTTTGTTTTTTTTTTTTTTTTGAGTAGCTCTTGCAGGCTGCAGCAAAGCCACTAATCCTGAGCTGCAGAAATCTCGGCTATGGGAGACAATACTTCTGGAAGAGAAACAATTTTTCCCTGAGCCTGACAGAGCTACTTCTGGTTTGGTTGTTTTTTTTTTTGTTTTTTTTTTTTTGAGTAGCTCTTGCAGGCTGCAGCAAAGCCACTAATCCTGAGCTGCAGAAATCTCGACTATGGGAGACAATACTTCTGGAAGAGAAACAATTAAAACAAAATCACTGAAGCCACATCCTCACTGAGAATGTCATTGTTTAACTGTTTTGGATGTACACGGATGAGATGTGGCCACACTTGGAAGGAACTCATACTTCAGTGTTTTTTATTAAAAAAAAACCAGGGAAGGGCATTGCTAATACTCCCATTTCTCAGGGAGAAGCTTAAATTCTGACATGAGAGGAGGCAATGTAATGGTACGATGCCCAAGTTTTTAGAAACATGAATTATATCTATGTAATCTCATGTCTTTCAGGAACTGAATTAACTCTACTGCATCTGGATTTGAGCTGCTGGACTACCAGAGTTCTGTATCAACATCCAAGTTGTTTGTTTTCTTTGTATCTCTTTGAATGTTGGGAGGGAAAAGACGGAAGGAGAACGAAAAGACAAAATAATAGAGGAATGTACAGAGAGAGGAATGGGACAGTAGGAAGCACAACAGAGAATTTTTGGATGGGGAAGTGATGCATTTGGGGCCATATTTTGAAAGGTGACTCCTAGCTGCTCGATCTCTAGAGTCAGACACATTAAGTCAGACATTAAAGTGACGCTGATCCCAGACTGGGGCTCCAAATAATGCCATGACACTTTTACAATAAGTGGGGCAGGTCCTCAGCTGACTGAAGTCGGTGAGGTTGTCAATGGAGCTCCCCTGATTTATGCATACTGGGAATCTTGCCAGTCCTTTTAACTTGGAGATTTATTATATATCACTGATCTGTGGTGGTCATCAATTTAAAAAAAAATTATATTTGTGAACAGTTACTATTAAGTGGCATATGAGCTGCCAGATTTGTTTCACATTCTCAGAGAAAGGGAAAATAGTGCTATAGACACAGGTCTCTCTTAAGAAATTCTGGTGTTTTACTTGGGATAAGAGCTCATTTAAATTCAAAGAGAGTGCGCCTGCTGTAGTCCTCAAAACAGGTCTCCAAAAATGAGATATTTACTCTCAGACACATGATGTGACTCTTGGGGATGGTCCTGTGCAGAGCTAAGGGTTGGACTCAATGATCCTTGTGGGTCCCTTCCAGCTCAGCATATTCTATGTTTCTGTGATTTTGTGATTTCTGAGCATCATGTCAAAGGAACAAATCACTTTGTCCACAGAGTTTGGGTAAAGTATTTCCAAATGTCCCTGTCAAAGAAAGAAATACCCTTGTGACCCATTGTCCCTGAGAGTCAAAGGAAACATTTCCTAACTTTCCCTGAGTTATGATGGGTACCAGATCGCTTGCAAAATTCCTTCATAACCCACAAGAATTACAGAACACACCAAAGGTAGGTCTTAATCTGCTCTTTTGGACTTCTCATGAGCGTTTCACTCATTACATTGAACCACTCCAAGGTCCATTGAAACATATGATGCAATGAAGACATTTTCCCTTGCCTGGAAATGAAATGGTTGGTGATCTCTGTGCTGCGATCTGCACAACCACCAACATATGCTGAGCCCTGTTCTATAGGCTATCAAGCCAAATCACAGCTAGTTCCTTTCACTAGCAATTGAGTGGCTTTTATTTTCATCTTGAAACAGTTGTAACCATTCCAATTCTTATGCTGTTTTGGTTTTTGCCTTCGCTTAGCTTATGAAATAAATTCAGAGAGGTTCCTTCAGTGTCTAGCATTTGGGAAAAAAAGATCCACCCTAAAAAAATAAAAATCAAATAAATTTCTTGCCAGCTGCATAGCTTCATTTTCCTCATTTCCCACAGTGTCATTTATGTTAAGTTGTTGCTCATCCTTTTTTTACTGTTTACTGAGAATGTATTTTCTGATAGTCTTTTACCAACACAACCACCATAGCTTTAAAATCACAGTTCCACAGAAGTTTTTTTCCTTTGTTGGACTAGAAAGCCTCAGAAATCAGGAAGTTAGCAGGCCAATATCAAGTTGAAGGTTGGCAATTCATTTTGGGTAATATTAAATCATGACAAAGCTCAAACATAAAGATCAAAGTTCAATTATAGACTATAAAGCCGCTTTAAAAGAGAAGATTTATATATTATTTTTCTAGCATATTAGTGCAGATTCTGTAAATTCTGAGAATATTTCAATCCCGAGGAACCAAGGACCTCTGCCCTAGAGTATAAATTTGAACAGTTATTCTCAAAATAACGCTGTTAAAATGGCAGACAGGGAACATGCCTCTTATTTACTATTTCTAGGTTGTGTGCACGTGTATATATATCTGAACATAAGTGTGCACAGAGACACAAACACATTACACAAAGATCCCGCATTACATATCATCCCCAAAATTATTCAAAATGTTTCTAGACCAAAGATATTTTGTGTAAGCATGAGTGAGGTGGAATGAGGACTGATGATATTCATTAAAGCTCTTGCTGGAGCATGAAAAGCCCCAGTCACCAGCCTATCGCAATGAATGGAGCCAACGTGCTGTTTCCAGCTTCCTTTACTCATAGAAGTAGAAAGCAAATGGGACAACAATGACAAAAATAACTTTTTGTCATGTAAAGTGTCGGCACATCTTCATTTTCAGACCAACATGTAACTATCATTTACCCATTGGTCTGCTACACTCCCTTGTCTGATTGCTATCCTCGTTATTAGTCTCATTTGTTAACTCCCTACTTTACTTTCTACATGGGTGTTTGCTACACTTTACATCAGCAAAGTTTGGTTAAGAGTTAAATGACAATCACGTAATTTCTAGATTTCCTGATAACACTGTTGGCAGAACAAAATACCCCAGGAGATCAAACTGCTATTTAATTTTGAAGCCTGTATTCCCAAATTTGGTTAATGTGGAGAAATGTGTCGAGTCTCCTGGCCAAGTGTGCACGCATCAGCGACTAACAGAGCACAGAACTGTGTCTAAGTGAACTTACCACCTTAAAATATATTTACTCGTGACTATAATTTACGTGTTAAATTTATTGGAGTTTTGGTTCCAATGTGACATACAATGTGAAAAATCAATATAGATTTGAGAGCTTTATAGTGCCCCTGGCAAATATGAATAGCACTTGATGAAAAGTGAAGGTTCTCACGGCACCTACAGTGCCACTGCATTGGAGTAATTAACACCACACGCTTCACAGATATTTATATCAATTCTTCACCAGCACACAGAACAGCTCTTTGTCAGGAATTTGGTACCAAGATGTCCTGCAAGGCTTTATACACACTTTTATTACGAGCCCCTATTTTAAGGGATTTACAATTCTGACAGAAGTATTTCCCTGTGGGATAAAAGTTCGTAGGCATGTTCTCAGAGCTGGAGGAATTTTTTTCCTGTAAAAATTGGTTAACATTTTTTTCCCTTAAGAAAAGAGCAAATAAATAGTTCTGAGAGGTTTCTGCAACCATTTAAGTCACCTTTAGAAAAATAAATAGATGCATCTTATAATACAAAATTCGGCAAGCTTTTCATTTAGTAATCTGGGCGGTTGCATTTTGCGATTTAAAAATATTCTAATGTGAGCCTAAAAATTAACATTTAAAAGTGGTCTCTGCATAAGCACTGCAACTGCATTTTCATAACATTTTAACAGATTAAGGGATAAACTCTGGTGAAGACAATGAAGGAACCTTATCAAATGAGCATTTCACATAGACTTACCGTAGATTGGAATTAAGCCGTGCTAACGAATCCTGCCTCATTTGCATGGCCAAAACCTAATCCTAATGAAACTTCATGGTAGATAACTAACATGTTTTCTTCATGGCAACATTAGTTTGGTCATAGAACTGTGCGGGGTACTGATTCTGAATTACTGTGTCACAAATCACACATCTATGTTATCCCTGGAAGAGTATCCCAGGTAGAACGAAGCTATGTTTATGAATCAAGAGCTTAATGCAACTGTAGCCAAAACCAAATTCATCTGGCTTTCCTAGAGAAATGTATTAGAGGGTGGATTTGAGTTATGCTAATGAATCTGGATTTGTTAGCAGGGATCACATCTGATCCCTATGTAACACCACAGGAGATTCATCAGCCACACTTTATTAAACTAAAAAACTCCCAGCCCTTAAATCCAGAAATTAAAAGACTATGAATTACTCCTCTATTACTGTAATAACTGAAACAAACTAACATGATGCATTCAAATCCCACCCTCAACTCACAAAGTACTTCAAGGAGGCAAAACTCTGATGTGTTAAGATCAGATACTATGAAGGTGTAAGCACAGATACTGAAAGTTTGGTATGGGTGTGTGCACACCTCACACACTCATATTGGTGCATCAATGACATTTTTTCAAGGTTTCTGTGGCAGTTAGAAGCAGAATTCCATCATTAAGGCACATCACGGTTTCATTTAATGAAGATTTCCTTAGAGTAAACAACACTGCACTGAGCATCTCTGCATTTATCTAAAACATAAGAACTTAATTCATCAAATCTTCTTCTCTTCAGACGTGGGCCCAGCTGGTGTTTAACTCTTGTGGCTGCTTTAGCTTATGCTGGCTAGGGTCAATCTCTTGGCTCAGGACAGACAAGTCTAATACACACTAGCAACACCCCTTGCCATTTTTGACACACCACTGGAAAACTCACCCTGGAGATTGACAGGGGCTGCTGGCAAAATGCCTCTTTCTAGTCAATTTGCATGTGCAGTTGTGGGTTTCACACATAATAATTTGGGAGTGCATAAATTTTTCAAGCATTGCTCCAGACAATATTTGAAAACATGACTTTACTGGAATATTAGTGGTCAGAATGCTACTGCCTTCAACTAGCAGCTTCTTAGCAAAACACTTCTTGCATAAACTAACAAACACGTTTTATCAGAGAAACAATTTTTTAAGGATATGTGTAAGTGATGGCTGACCAACTTAGCAAGAAATTGGAATAGGAAAAAAACCCACATATTCAAAGCACTTATTCGCTGACATGTATTTTAAATTGTTAAAAATGGATCTTGTTGGTGAGTTAGAAAAATAATGAGAGAAGACAGCAGAAAGTATTCCAACAAATTAGTCAGCACAGCATCTGAAGTTCCTATTTTGGGTTCTAAAATATAAACTATCTCAGTATTTTTTCTTAAAAAGAAGTGGAGTTGTGCAGCATGTTGATTTGCATTGTGCATGGTGTTAAATGGAGAGGCTTCTGCCATTTGCACACCAAAGCAGAAAAACTGAAGCAGCAACCAGGTATCACAGAGATGGATGTAACCACACATTGATTTTTTATCTATATAGTTCAGAAGTGTAAGTTTTATGAGATACAGCAACAAATCCATATCTAAGAAGTGTTTGTCCAATGCACTTATTCATCTGAGAGTCAGATGACCATTTGTGGATTTTTCATTTTTATGCCCCAAAAAAGTACGTAAGACCAGACACACCTTTAATAAGTCCCTTTTCTTGCAATGTTTTCAAGGAGGGTCTTCGGGAGATGAACTTCTTTAATCTGCTTTTAACTCGGTTTCTGTCATTCGTGTCAGAGGCACTGTAGTTCAGCCTGAAAACTGAAGGAAATCAGAAGAAAAAGCTTGAGTGAAACAATATTTCTGAACTAATAGTAGTTTGCTCAATATCCTTAGGAAATAGTGGCCATAAGCACCCCAGTAAAATCAAAATCATGCGGTAGGTCAGCAGTGGAGCTGGTTGGACATTGCAACCCATCTGATTAATACTTTTGTGAATAAACATGATGAGTTCACTCTGCCGGTTCTGCACGGAGCCCTGTTATTTATTGCCCATAAGTATTTGGATGGAGACCAGTTTACTCATGAAACGTTCACGAATCCCACAAGTTTCACATGGATGAATTCTCTGCTAAAACTCTGGACTCCAAGTGTGCTATGCACTATTAGCTGTGTACTACTTGTTATGAGAAAGGATGGATGGTTAGACCACTAGTGAAGGACTGAATTTTCTTGCCAAGATGGATTAAGAGTTATATATATATTTAATGCAGTTACAGAAAACATGGCTATGTGCCATGAAATGTGTGCAAGATGCATTAATTTATGGAAAGAAAAGTATTCCCGTCCTAATGATTATATTTTATTGTATTTAAGTATTTACCAAGCTGAGAAACATTTTGAGCTCAATTTATTCCTGCTCTGTGTCAAAAAGACATAGAATCCAGTTGCAGAAAATCCCCTGGAGGAAGTTTGAAAGGCATAAATTTAACTTCTTCTCTGCTGAGGTGCTTACAGGGCACCATGATAGATATCAAAATAGGCCGTATTAGTAGGGAGGAGAAGCTTGGCATGCTCCAGAAGTTGCAGTGATGCCATGGAAAGACCTTTTCCAAAGTTTTCTCTGAACAAGCAGGTTTTTAAAGATTTCTAACAAATCACCTGAGACTCACCACCCTTGAATAACTCTTGTTCAGTGTCCTGAGCTCTCTCACCCTGCACTTTCCCCCAAATGCTGAGCAGGCTAATGCAGAAATCTACAGCCTCCCTTGGCAAGAGCCTTCAGCTGAGAGGGGGGTGGTTTCTGATTTCTGTGGGAAGAACAGCTTTCCATCTTCTCTTGTAAATCAATTAACAGATCTATCAATCAATCAATCAGTCAATCCCAAATACAATATTCTCCACAAAGTGAGCTCGCATGAGGTGGTCCATTGTTGCTTTGACAGAATATCTAAATAGTACCCTGGATAATTTAGCTGCAGTTACAGAGATGCTCCCTGATCTCCCCACCCAGAATGAATCTCCTCTATAATATGTTGATATCCATATAGAGGATCCAAGTAAAGAGAGAGAGCAAAATTAAAAGTATGATCATTATTATCATTCTATGTTTTTATCAAGGCGTTTTTCATTAGTTATAAACAAAACCAGAACGTTTAAAGGTGCACAATTATAAAACAATGGCAAGCTAAAATAACTGGTTAAGCAATAGCAACAACCCTGGAATATTGTGGTTTACATTACAAATCTGATTTTAACAGCCAAACTTATAAAATGGTTTATGCTTTGCTGTTGTCAAGGGAGAAAAACTTGCCAAATTGTTCATTTTAAGTAAATAGAACATAGCCAATTAAGGAAAGCAATATTTAAACACATGCCTATGATGATCAGAGCATAGTTTGCTTCTGATTTCACTACTGATTTTAACAGAAGAGTGCTCCATTTTCCCACAGCACTAAAATGACCCCACACATACTTCCACAAACTAGTAATCACACAGGACAAATAAAAGGACACTTTACTGGAAAATACATGGCTTGGTACAATAATCCATCACTTATGAAAACTAGAATTCACATTTTTTAATGGTAGCATTCTTGGAGTGATGTATCATAGAATATAAAGATTAGAATTCAATTGATGGTTGGTGCTTTTTTAACATTATAGCGGAGGACTTTTTGTTCAAAATTGAGCAATCCTTGGCAGGGACAGGCTAAAATTCCAAGTCACTTGGCTGTGCTATAAAAAGAACAACAAATGGATGTTTCTAATTCTGCATCTTAATGGTACTTTGAAACAGTGAACTGTATTTAGTTTGGGGTCCTTTTTGCTGCTCAGGGTCATTCTGTCTGTAACGATTCATACCTAGGTTGGCTTTTTCCTGAATTATAGTGGTGCTTCCTCAAATCATGCAAATAATGCAGGAGTGAAAATAGCACTTCAGATGCCTGTCACTTTTCCCATTCTGTGGAACTCTGAAGCATTTTATGTCCACTTGAACTTCATATTTAACTCTGAGTCTAAACCCGATTAGTTAAGATGTTCCAACTGAAGTGCACGCTGTCATAATGTGAAGGGTAGGACAGCAGGGGAAGATCCCTCTCTTTAGAAAGACACATTAACCTAGCTGGAAGTTTTATACCTGAAACAGCAATTATGGTGTTAAAACTACATCTAGAGGTAGGAATAATTATTGTCATGGATAACTTTGTTTGTACTATGTTGAGCTATACAGCACATAGTTCAAAGTAATAGCAAAGCTGAAGTCGATGAATTTCTCATTTTATTCTATTAAATATGTGTGAGTCACAAGAGAAAAACTCCCAGACTCCCAGAAATTCAAGGGTTCAGATAGCATGTTCCAAAACCAAGCTTAGCCAGAAATATTCTTGTTGGGATCTCACTTAGAAATATTCCTTCTCTTGCCAAACCATTCTTCTCGCGATATCCCCACATTAAAATGACTTTGCTATTACATTTGGAAATACAAAAAAGACCAACCGTTACTTCCAAGAGAAAAAAATAAAATAAAATAAAAAATCCCTCAAAAATTAAAATAAATATTTCTTTTAATACCTTCCCTTTTAAATTTCAGGTTCTGGATTAGGCCACGAGTATCTTTCATGAAGAAGAGCTGGCAAATGTCAAACAACATAAAAAAGTGGAAGGCAGTTCCATACAGAAGTAAAAATAAGACTCTTAAGGACCTAAGTATAAAATAATTATAAATTTCTCCTGACAGTGCAAGTGCATCAAGGACACTTCTATCCAGCAGCAAAAATGTAACCTGAATATCTTCTGACTTTCATGTTTGGCTGGTAATAAGTTGAACCCTTAGATTTAGAAAAGCATTTCTCATGACTTTTGGCACTTTCTTAGGTCTCTGTTTATTCCACAAGTGGGAAAGGTATTGAAGCACAAATGAAAAAGTGGCAAGATCTTTTCCTCAATTTTCAAGATACACCAAAGCAAAACAGCTCATCACATTAGGGAATTCAAAAAAGAAAATAGTATAAACATGTTTTTAAGACTAAAAGAAAGGACACATCTTTGGCCCTTAATATTGGATAGCAATGTAATAACATTCACTGAATTGGGGGAGATAACTGTGAGTTAAATTCTCTGAAAAAAAATCGCGCCAAGAAATAGCTGGACTGTCTTTTTTCTGGCCTATATAAATCTTCTGACCACTTACTGAAATAGAGCCTTAGTATTCTTAACAACATATAAATAACAGAAGTATCACATAGAAGAACAAAATGAAGTATGTAAAGGAATTTTTACCCAAGAAAACAAGTGGAAGGCAAGAACTAATGCAATACCTCCAAATGACACAGTTCTACAGAAATGGTACCATCAGAGTCAATGAAAGTTTTGAGGTGCACAGACAAAGACTTATTTGTCAACATTCAATGCTCTTAATTTTCTATAAGATGCAATGAGATTAAACATACTTTGGTTCAATCAGGATTAAGCAGTGGCTGACATGTTTGCAAGGTAAAGTTATATCAGCTTTTCTCCAGAGTTTTGGCATGGCCACAACTAAAAGAACTGGGTAGGACACAAACCTCTTCAGGGCAAGGGTCAAAATGTTTATGAGATTACTTTCTGTGAATTTATTCATGTACCTAGACAATATATTTCTAGCAGACTGTTTTTTCTGGGTGTGATGTTTTGGGAAGAGCCTGAATGATTCAGAGAGCAAAATGCTTTAATATATCCTAAATAGTTACATACTTATTTGGCAAGATTTTGTAACTCATATAACAGGCTCTCACATTCCTTCCAATGACTTTTATTTCACTCTTAATTTACAAAATATTTATACATAATCCCAAGGGTCTACCTATGATTAATTCTTGCCAGGTACAGTATATCTGAGCACTTCCAGTGTGTTGAAAGGATTGGTTTTTGAAGAACTATCCATTAAAGACTTTCTGAACTGTGACAATGGATATTGACAGTGCTTGTCAGACTAAAGCACTATTGATTGTCTCACATCATGTGTATTGCAAAACCAATTTCTTTCAAGTACCTCTTCCTAACTGAAATACATTATTACGATGCCTATCTGTTTATTATAACACCCAAAATTATTGTATGCAATTTATCTGGATGGAAAGGGCAGTACTGGGAATGAAGAGCAGCAGTGGGAACAGCTAAACCATTGGGAGATTCAAATAGCTTTACATTTGTACCTCCTCTTCCATTGAGCTTGATGTCCAGGAAAAAACCCACAACTAGTTTGGACCATGCAATTTTTTTTTTTTTAATACTCTTGAGGACTTTACAATTTGGGGAAGTCCTTAAAAATGGAGATGACTTGAAGTATAATGATAACACCCAGAAACTGAGATTTGATAATTATTTCCCAAAGAATATTAAAAGTGACAAATTTGACCATTCAAAATGCAGAATATACTGATCAAAATTTCTTAAAGCACATATGTACAGATCCATTTACGTAACTGTCACCTCTGACACATTAAACTAATAGTTTCCTAAAGTGCTTTAGAGTTCCATCCAGAGTCCTCAGCACACCTTGCAGGACTGAATCAAAGCTTGGATGGCAAAAGAGGAGGTAGGATTAGGTCTCTGTGCCTTTGAAGAATGAAAGGCTAACAGCAGTGTTACCACGTATGTGCAAAAATATTAATAGAAAGGAATTAATTAGTTAATTCATTAATTTCAAGTAAAAGGCATGCTTAATTGCTGAGTGTCTCATCATTCTGAAGAAATATATCTTAATATGCAGAGGTGTATGACTATGCCTACATTCCAGGAGACACTGTAATTTAAGAATATTGAATGAGTCATGACTTTAAGTTTTATTGGATACCATTGAAACTCAGAATTAAGCATTTCTTCAGATTTTTTTGGCCTGCAGCAGATGTGAAACTGCTGTTAGTCCTTTAAGGAAGGAGCAACATGCATTACTGCCTGTAAAAATGGGCAGGTTTTCAACCAGCACTAAAGCTATGAGGGTGACAAAACCAAGTCTTGCTTCCTTCCTTTTCTTTGTGATGCTCTGAGATGGAGTCGATAAAACCTGCTCACTAAGGATAAAGAATTCACTTCATCTACTTTATTGAGCTAAAGATTTGTGCTAGTTATCCTATTTTATCCCTTGGTGAAATTTCTGGGCAGGTCTCTGAGTTACAATAATTACTATTTTTGAGGTTTTTGGTTTTGTTTTTGTTTTTTTTTGTAAAAGAGTAGAACGAGAGGAAGGCACATGGTCTTCTTAAAGACACTACAAAAATTATTGATGAGAAAAAAAGCAGGAATCAAACATTACCTGTAATCATTATGCTTGTGATAAGCTTCAAAATTACAGATTTTATAACTGCAGAGCATAAACCCAAGAACTGCAGCAACAGGTGACAGAACAGATATCACCAGCCAGGAGATTCTCAGAAGATTTTGTTTGGTTTGGCACCAAAGGACCCGAAGTCATTCAGGTTTATGCACCAATAATAGATATTTGTCACAGCAAGTGTATCTGCATTTACAGATGTTTATGAAGCAAGCTTAGAAATAAACAATTGGAAAAAGAAAATAGTGATTATATAGCAGAAATAATTTTTCTGTAATATGACAGCCTAACAACTTAAGTGCTCAGTAGTGTCATTACACTTTGTGAAATTTGTGTGCATTAGCAGTAAAGATTCAATAAAATGACTGTATAATTCATATTTTGCATTACACTCCTATGCATATAAAATTTTTTAAAAATCGTCCCACTATAATAGTAAATGGAAATAAATGAATAGTGTGTTAAATATCACTACACACTTACATTGTAAAACAAAACTGGCACTCTCCACACAGCTTTTCTTATTGGTATTTGTACCATAAATATTTAGAAATGTAAAGCAGTATTTCCAAGTATATATTGGATTTATAAAGGAAGATCATACCAGATATCTTTCTTTAATAAAATAAATGGGTATTTTTAGAAAAGGAAAATGCAATAGGCCAAATCTATCAGGATTTCAGTCGTGCATTTGATATGATGCCAAATAGGAAATGATTAGTTAAACTAGAGAAGATGTAGAGAATTGAAACAATAACTGTGAAGTGACTAAATAAGGTATTAAAATGAGCTTTGTTGAAAGGAAAACTACTGTAGTGAAGGGAAGTTACCAGTACAAGTCCTGAAATATTCTTGGAACTGGTCTTTGTGTTTTCACTAATGACTTCAGCAGAAAAAGTAGAAGCATTCAAAAAATTACATGGTGACTCAAGGCTGGGAAGCACCATCAGCTGTGACAAGAATTCAGGATACCAGGCAAAAACTTGGTGACTTTGAGACTGGAAGCTGAATTAACCAGATTAGAACTACTACTACCCAATGCATGGTTAGAGAAGCACTGGAATTATAGAATCATAGAATTATTAAGGTTGAAAAAACCCTCTAAGATCATCAAGTCCAACAGTTCCCCCAGTTCTGCCAAGCCACCCCTAACCCACGTCCTGAAGTGCCACATCGTTCTGAACACTTGCAGGGATGATGATTCAACCACTGCCCTGGGCAGCCTGTTCCAGTGCCTGAGCAACAAATCCAAAATATTTAATTTTATTTAATACAAAGTAATTCTCTCTATGGGTGTTCAACCTTGGGCACTCATATGTTAGACGGAAATTCATGACAGAAGAGATGCAGGCAGTGGCCGTGAGAGGCACCAGGAGAAGGGGCTGCTGATCTTTCATAAGCAGACAGAGAACTTGGTATGTTTGGCCAGCTCAAAAATAAGTGAGAAGAGTTCTGATTGTTCTCTATGAATTTGCTGGTGGGGGTGGGAAAGGGAGCAGGAGAGAAGAGGACAGCAGGGAGGGAGAAGAGCTGTTTTAACTGAAGAACAATGTTGGCACAAGAATAGATGAGTATAAACTGGCCATAATATGAAGTTCTAAAACACCCTTTTAAAGAAATCATGGTGGCAAATAAAACTAAAAGAATTTAAGATGAAGCTTAATAAATTTATGTATGAGGACACAGAACACAGTACCTTGTGACAGGAGGGACTGGACTAGATCAGCCAGGACATGCCAAGTCTTTCTTTCCACAACTTTTTTTGGTATTGTCACAATATTAGAAAGACTATTATACACACTTAACTCGAATACAAAACCCACAATGCCAGAAATCAATGAGTTCATTTTATTCATACAGTATGACCAGTTTATGTTCATCTAATGTAAAACATGTGGGACTTGGATGAAATCTGCTGCAGTACACAGACGAGTTAGGCTCTAGGAAGGGAGAGTACAGTGTACTTGGGAAGGGGAAACTGGTCTCTCCGAGCTTATGTCAGGGATTAGGACTCTTGAGACATCCTCTTTGCAAAAATATTCCCAGGAAAATACTCAATAACTTGGATGGTCTAACACATAGAAATGAGTGATGCTTGCCCTTTGCTACACGGGTGACTCAGTGTTTGCAGCCATATACTTTTATCCCACTCACATAAAACATGTTACCAAACAAAAAATTTGCACTATTGGAATTAAGGAGTTTTGAAGTTGACATGTGAATATTAAAATATTACATTAAATTAAAATATTACATTTAATTAAAATATTATTTAAGCAGACTTTGCAAAATAAAAAAAACAAACAAACAAACCAAACAACCCATGCAATCAGAAGTTGAGGAAGACAGAACAAGGTACTGAAGACTATTTCCAGATTGAGTTGAACAAGTAATTTGCAAAAACTAATGCATTCAAGGTTTTGTGGCCTGTAGTTTTTTTTTAGAATATGGAGTTCTCTTTGTTTTCTTCTCTGGTGGAATATATGTCAATAACTTTGAAGCCTTTAAATTAACCTCCTGAGTTAATCTAAAAAAAAAAAAGCTTTTCAACCTTTTGCAAATAATATGGATAGTCATCACTCATACTAAATTGCTCAGACAAAAGGACAAGAAAATTATATTGTTTTTTGTCTACCAGGAGCACAAGATAGATTGTTATGCCAAGAGAAAACCCTTCTGAGGGTCTGGGTACTGCCAGCCATGTGGGCATTTTTACCTTCAAAACCTACGTATAAATCTGCCTTTTATACTTTGAGAGACAAATTATCTGTGGAGAACAAGGGAGACTTGGCACTGCTGTATTAATATCAGCCTTGTCAAGAGTTATACAAATGTTTCATATATTCAAATTTAGACATGTGTTTGGATACCTTAATAAGCCTCTTATTTGGACCAAGTCTTATGGGACGTCTCTAGAAAGAATATCATACCAAAGAATTTTCTTTTTATTGAAATTATATTGAAATATATCAATTATATTTTGTACTTCTAAATTTTGAAAGTAAATTTTTTTAAAATTTAATTATATTTTCACTGCACTCAGTCTTCAATTATATTCATAATCCTGTATTTTTTGACCTATTATGAACTTTTAAAGTTTCTTATACAATAAAGGACAGAATTAATTCACAGAGCGTAAGTTATGAAACCAACATACTAAAACAGTTTATTTCCAATGAGAAACAGTAGTGACATTCAGCTCTGTATTTGCTGTTTCAAACCACAAGTGCCAGCATATTTTTCTCCTCTAAACACCAAGTTTAGTACTTTCCAGTGAATGTAGATGTGGTAGTTTATGAAGGAGAAGGGCACAGGCATTATCTTTAAAGTAATCAAAAAATGTCCAGCCAGAGATCTGAAATCCATTTGCTGTACTCTGTTTGTATGTTGACCATACTTTATCAAATTATCTCTACCTCAATTATATAATTAGAGCAAGTATATCTGAACAAAAGATCACCCATGAGCTCATTTTTAAAAAGAGCAAGTTGTCAGATTTCGGAATTTTTTTTACTTCTTACCGCAAGTGAAAGTTCTGGTAAGAGTCTCCAACATCTATATTCACATAAATAAAAACCTTAGACAAAGTCACCTTTACTGCCATCAACCTAATTTTATTTTTCTATAGAAACTGTTTCCACTTGTCAAAACACAACTGATCTTCAAACTTTTGAGCAGTTACAGCTTTTTACTCAGGTAGTGTCAGAGTCCCTCTCTGAGGAGACTGGAATAACTTCCCCTGAAGGTGATTCAGGATCTGCATAAAATAAACATAAACCAACAAAGCAGACAAAAATCAGGCTCCAGCTTTTTGTTGGTCTACCCTATAGAGGCTGTAGGAGGAGAAGTTGCCTTGTGAGATGTGCTGTGGGTCATCCTCCCTCTTGGACTGAGACAGTGGAATTACAGGAGGGAAGGGAAAGTCCAGAATGGAGCTGCTGCTATGTTTAGTGACATATTACATTGTTATTGTTTGTGTTTTAATATGATTGCTTACCTAAAGCTCTGATTCCGGTGTTTTCAAGGAAGGGGTGGGATTATTTAGCATTGGCTTTATCAGAAATTCATCTTCTAATAAAAATCAGCAGATGCTGTTCAATTGTGCAAGAGCAGAAAGAAACTAGAGTTTGCCCTCTCTCTTCCTGGTGTTACTGAGTGTATCTTTGGCCAAGATGATTTGGGAACAACACTTCTGTCTTGCTGCAGCACTCACCCACTCTCCCTACAATCTGACGGTGGCTCCTTCCCATCACAAAGGCAACACAAGGGCAAGATCTGGGTTGGTACCATTAAGATGTAAGTCTGAAGAGGACACAAAGATGTGGTCAGCTGAAGGCAAGAGTAACTGGGACCCCAGAAATGAGCATTCCTACACTGCCAAGGATTTGCTGCGGTTGGGACCCCAACTCTGCCTGGCCCTTGTGTAGGGGCTCAGAGGGGGACACCACCAGAGACACTACAGGGCATGCAGTGACATTTAGTACTTTATCCACTCTCCAGAACAGCTGCACTGGAACAAGCTGCTTGAGCAGGCAAATAATTACTAATTATCCTGATATTTTCCTGAAATAATATCAGGCCAGTCATCACAACAACTCTGAGACACTTCAATCAGCTACATGTGGGGTTTGCATGGGTGCACTGACTCTCTGTTTGACCAGCCATGGTCAAAATTCAGATTAAATGTTAAAAAGAGCCAATAGAAGACTGTTTTAGCTTTAAAATTAATGTTCCAGCTGACAAATTGCACAGGGGCTTAACCTACTTTAGAACATATTTAATAGCATAATTTAGTCTCGAAAAAGAAAAGCAAAATAACTAATGATGGACAAATTTAGGGGTCAAATCTAGTTCAGATAAACATTCCAAAGTTCAGATGTTTAACCAAACCTTATCTTGTCCATGAAAAGCCTCAGACTGAAGGGCTCTATCAAATATAAGCAAAGCACAGGAGATTGTGGAAACTTCTCCTTACAGAAGGAAAACCATTATCAGGAACCAGCACCTTATTGCAGCACTCACGTGTAAAGCAGTTAAGCATCAAAGCAAAACATTTCAGAAAACTGCTTCATGGTAGTAGTAATATTTGGATGAAATCCAATACAGAGAAAAGAAAATAATATTAAGAGGAAAGATAATACAAATGCAATTAGACTATCAACCAATAAAACTTAATCTATGCTTGATAGTTGAAACCTTCCAAGCTTAGAGGGAATAAGGAAACTGGAGATCAGAGGACTCTGCCTTTTGAAGTCTTGCTGTCCAGATCCTGCAGACCATTATCCAGCTGAGTATTTTAAAGCCATTATGAATATTCTGTCACAGAATTAGAAAGCTTTATTGCTATGAATGATCTGTAACTTGAGCAGGGACAGCTACAGATGAATTTGAAATAAACAATTATTTGGAAAAGGTGAATTCTGCAGACTTAGGGCTCTGAACTAAAACCCACCAAATAAAAGACGTGTTTTCAAAGAACATTCTCCTAGTGGGTTATTTGTAACAGAAAGTATAATTCTAATTATACTTTCCATTTTCACATTCACCAAATACAAATGATTTTTTAAAAAGTTTATCAGACAAGATAAGACCACTGCTCTGCTTTGCCTGACACTGTTTCTCATTCAACAGGCCATATGTGCTACAGTACCCCAGGAGAAACCAAATTCAGATACCAAAACAAAAGACTTTTTAAGCAAGACTTAAAATTTCAGTTCAGAAATGACTAATGTGTAACTCACATTAAGAACAAAGTTGCAATAATAAATCAGGTATCCCACTTCTTGTAATGATGCTTTAATATCAGTGCTACCCTTGATCTATCATACTGAATGATCTTCAGATAACACTGTATAACAATTCAGGTATTACAACATTTTCATTATTTATTCATTAACCTTTAGTGCTATCTTTTGATTTTCATTCAAACACATCAGCTGAAACACCTTCGTAGGAAGAAAGGAAGGTAGGAAAATTATTTATATTTTTACATAGATAAGAGAGATACTGCACATATGTTTTCACATAAAAATATATTCCAAACATATTTTTGTATTAATATAAATCTTTAACTTCTTGGAAACCATAACAATGAGGCAAATATTTTGATTAAGTTAATTTACTTACAGCTCAGATATAGGACAGTCAAAGAGTGATCTTGAGATCATCACCTGCATTACACAATTTTTAGTCAGTTTTCTGGTCCTTCCAGCTACTGCTTCTCAAGAGAAATCCTGGGTGCTGCTCAGGAGCCAGTTTACTCCAGGGACTTCTCCAAGAGGTGTTATGGATAAGAAAGCACCAAGTTTATTTGTCTCTGCTTTACTCTGACCTTTAACTCTTATCCCAGAAGGCATTTTACCTTCAAGAGTAAGATTACATGTCTACACATCAGACCCATTCAACATAATATTTTAAAAGCACCAGGCTGGTGGGATGCATGGAAGCATCAGGTTATAATGGACACACATGTTAACAGAACAGGCATTAAAAGGTGACCAGAGAAGATCAGAGAAAAAGCCTTTTCTGAACAGGACACAGCCAGTGTGTCCTACAAAGGATGAGCACAAAGCAATGTGGACTCAAACCACGTGTTCCTGTACCTTGAATGAAGTCTTTCATTACAGATACTCACCAAGCTAAAGGTTAACTTGCCCTGATTTATATTTTTGTGTCTAAAAGCCTGCTAAATGGTAAATGATCCAGTGTGCATCTGGCTGCTGTCCTGTTCTGACCTGCCTACATCTGGCCACCTTCCCCTAGGCTCTGGGTCCTTGGATTGAGGGATAACCTTCTGCAGCAAAAGTGACTGTAAAATGTACTGTCACTATGTGATTGCAGCAAATATTAACTATAAAGCTTTGCATGGAGAGACACATTTTCTCCAGTAGCGCTTCATACCTGCATGCTTTTAAAAATATGTGTTCTGGATGAGGTGTCTTCACAAATTTCATGATAATCTTTTTTCATCCCCGAGGTTTGTTTGCTTTGTTTGTTTGTTGGTTGGTTTGTTTATGTATTAGCACTGGGGTATTTTAAAATGTTTTCATTTCTTTTATTTTAAGTGTGCTGTTTGGAAAGAGTTGTTCAGTTTTATAATAATGCTACTTTTCCGTTTGAACTGAACACCTTAAAAATTAATTAAAAAAAACTGTTATCACACGTAGGAACACATTTTATATGTTATAAAAAGGCTTAAGGCAAGTTTGCTCTTTGGTTTTCACAGAGAATACATTGGTTGCAAGAGATTAAAGGACAGCAGGTTCTGCATGTCCTGGTTGTTTGCTTTTTATCTCTAAAAAATTGGTCATGAAAGAGATAAACAAATACAACCCTAGACTGTATCAGGTGATACAGGCCCCCCATTTCCATATGGGGGACTGAATTCTGCTTCCCAAGGTTGTGGGAAGACCTAGCCTTGAATATCCATGTGCAAGGAGCTGGGACTGAAACAGGGAGACTCAAGAAAGGGCTATTTGAGAAAATCAGAAAAAAGAGCAGTAGCCTGTGATAGAAAAGACAGCTACAAATCTTGGTTGACTGAGTCCACCAACACAAGCAGGGGAAGGAGTAAGACCCACGTCTGTAACTCTGTTTGGGGTGGAACACCTGAGGCACAAAATAACTGCTGAAAATAAAGAGCAAGCTAAAAGCTGACACAAGAGCCCAGTCGTACCACAAGTCCATTTAGACTGAAAATTAGAGTGCTTTCAGCTTGAAAACTGAAGTTTTGGAACATTTTTTCCAGCCTGAGCTGAGGGGCAAAAGCATTACCACCGAATTTCATTAATTATGAAAGGAATCAAATGAGGTAGTTGTTTTCAAGAACTGGGGAATTGATTCAATGCTACAAAAAGTCTGTCTGAGGCAGATAATGCCATGTTACACTTTTCAATAACAGTAACACAAGTGAATTCCTCTTGGGTGAATCCTGGGCGCACTTAAGACAATGGCCAATGGAATTAATTAAATGGAGCCAAATATCCTCAGTGGTGAGGGGAGCTGCTCATATGTCATAGTGTTCTCTTCAGCATCAATATTTAAAGCCAGCTAGTTGGAACCTTTTACTTAATTGAGAAACAATACAGCATTTAACCCCTGAGTGATATTCCACCCTTTGGCTTGCAGAGGCAGGATCTGTTTATCCTGCACGTCAGCAGGCAGCCGGTGGAGCAAATAGGAGATCCTACAAAGCACATTGTTTTTAAAAGTATTTGTAGGCCCTGTCCAGGAGACAGTACCATAAAGCTGGTCTTTAAATATTTGGGGATTGGATGTCACAATTTAAATTAAGTGCATTCTCCAAGCTGGAAGGTGCAAATATTTAAGTGATTTCACCACGGGGAAAAAGGTGAGTCTGGGCAGAAGGGATTCCTTTCTAGAACCCAATATACAGTCTCTCTAACAGGATAATTTACTTTTATAACCTAAAAACCTCCTTGTTTCTGTCACATTCCTCCCAAATTACCATGAGGATTGCACCTAGATTAGTTAGAAATTATAGTGAAGCCTCAGAATACAGTGCAGAATAAAATAATTTTTTCTGGCTACAACCTTCCAATTAGGATACTTGTTTCAATAAATACCATGAGAAATTCAAATTTAAGCTCGCAGGAGTGATGGGAGGCTGGGCTGGCTCTTCCTTCCTGAATAACAAAGCTCATAAAGTCTTGCTCTAGTTCTGACCTCTCTCCAAAGACAGCAGTCTGAAATATTCCCTGTTGCAGTGAAAATGCCTCCATCTATTTGGGTGTTATCTGTTGTCAGCCTGTATTCCTTCCCTGTGGAGGCAAAACGTGGTGATGTACAAAACTGGAGATATATTGATGACACAGGTGATGGAGGGTCAAGCAGATGTAACTGTCTGTGTTGTGTGCTGCCTTAAACTGAAAAAACCATGGCATTTGTACAATAAACTTTATTTCTGTCACTTAGTGTAAACACAGATCTATTTAGTGAGGAATTAAGAGACTGCACCAAAGCAGTGCGAGATGTTGGATAGCTGGGTTTAAAAGTGGTAGAGTCAGAGTAGAAACCTTTTCCTCATTATAGGAGTCCACCTCACTTTCAGTGCACAGAAAGGGCACAACTGCTTGATTCCAATAATGCCTAAAATGCTCAAGATTTCTTTGTGGTTGCTTTTTCTGAGGCAAGCGTGCATTCAAAACAAAAGCTATACATTTTTCCCAAATGTAATTTTCTTAAAGACTATGTCAGTATCCATAGTTCAGTAGGAAAAGACTTAGAGTGATCATGGGTATCCAGTTTCTACTTTTCTCCATATCAAATTCATCTAGAGCGCACACGTAGGAGTTTATTTTGTTAAGAAAAATATATGGTGTCTCTCTCTTCTTTGGAACAGAGAAGGAATATGGATTTGCAACCTTTTTCTTTTTTTTCTTTAAACTTAAGTCCTTCAATAGTGTTTTGAACAAACCTAAAGAGATTTTAAGACAGACATTTTGTATTATGACATTCCCCTGGGTCGTATGTATGATCGTCTTTACTAAAGCTCCTTTCAGTCCCAGTTGAATAAATATGCATTTTATTTCACTAATCTTGAAACAACAGGAATAAAGTTTACCCAGGTCTTTTATACCTCAGAGAACAAAACAAATACTACAAATCTTTAGAGAGAAAGGATATACAAAAGGGCTTGAGGTGAATGTTTCAAAGTAAATACTCTTTAAACGATGTGCAAATTATTTCAGCACTTGAACATGATTTATGAAAGGGGATTAGTCCACTGAAACAAGAACCGAGTTTAAACTGTTGGGTTTCAAAGTCAAGGATGAGAAGTGTTAGCTGGAAAAGGCAGAAGAAACTGGATAGTAATCTATAGTGAGGATTTCTGACTGATTTTCTTTAACTAACTCAATCCTACATTAGCTATCACTGTCATTCATACTTAACTGTGGTGGGCAGCATAAAATACCTTCTTTTATGATATAATTCCCCATAAAAATGAAGTATGCAATGGTGATAATTAAGTAATAATGAGGTAATTAATAACTCAGTGACTAGCTCCCTATTTACTAGTATGCCCCATAAATGAGCATGAGGAGTATGAAACAATTAAAGATTATCCAAGCTCAAACAGATAAGTTTTCCAGAGAGTTGTGTGTCAGTGAGCAGACCAATGAGTCACAGGTCACATCTATAATAATACATTATATTATATTGTAATATTCCCACATACTCTTCACGTAATGGGTTAGAGCTACTCTTAAGTACTATAAAAATGATCACTTTTATGTAATTGTAAAGATTAATAAGTGAGCTAACTTCTCATGGTTCTATAATGACCCTGCTGTTCTAGTAGGTAAAGGAAAATTTAATGATCCTGCTCAGATATGATTAATATCTAACTTTTTCCTGACTAAAAATCTGGACTTGGTTCAATAAAAATGAATTAAGTGAACATGCATGGATTTCCCTGCCAAATGTTTATATGGAAGTTGGTTATGCCCAATTTAAAAATATGCTTTTTCAACCCAAATAGTAAACTCTGGAAGGATTTTGGAGAGTGAAGCAGAAATAAAACAAAGAATTAAGGGAACATTACAGTATAATTGATGGAAACAGGATATTCAAATTCAGGAAAAAAATGTATTTTTTTTTTAGGACTAGTCACAGCCAGTTTTGATTTTGGGTGCAACATAATCTTCTATTATCAGGAGAAATGACACAATTTGTTTCTGAATTTGGCATGTTTTGCTTCCAAAATGCCAGTATTATTACTCCTTTGTTGCTGAATCAGTATTTTCCTAAGCTCAATGAAAAGAGCATACCTATACTTAATGTTGCAGAGAAACATGACAGTAAAAATATGTCAAAAAATAAGTTTAGTCCCTATAGTCCAAATGAGTGATTCCACCCTGCAGAAACAGCATGTTGCATTTTATTTTTGTGATCTTTTTTCAGTCTCTGAAGCTGACTGCATTCTTGTTGATGCAATAAAAATGAATGCCAGAAACATACAAGCTGCAGAGTGACAAAATTAATATTGCAGCAGGAAACTGCATTTTGCACCTAGTTTTCATTTTGCTTTCTGTTTTAATTGTTGCCATTGGTAATGTTGCACTAATATACATTACTGCTTTATGTTTCTTGGCTTTATTAAAAGTAGTAAAACTGACCTATACATAATGCTAACATTGTCATGTAATAATAGTCCCTAAATAGCATCCATTTGGCTTTGAACTTCACATCTAAATGAAATAAATGGGCCGGGAAGGGGAAAGAATTCAGACCTCATCAGAGCTAACAAAGAAATGGAGTGATTTCCAACTTTTGCAGCTCCATTTAGAATCATAGAATCATAAAGGTTGAAAAGACCTCTAAGATCATCGAGTCCAACCATCATCCCAGCACCACTATCATGTTCACCAACTAAGCTTTGTCCTCAAGTGCCATATCCACACCTTTTTTGAACACTTCCAGGGATGGTGATTCCACCACTTCCCTGAGTAGCCTGGTAATTAGACCCCTTTTCACAGACATTGCATCGGTGAAGGACCCTGTTAGCTACCACAGAATCCAGCCCTTGACAACTTTGGCTGGGCCAGTAAAACCTCTTTTCTACGTCTCAAGATAGGGTCTCATGCCAAGATATGTTCTCTCAACCTACCCTCCCCTTCATGTGTTAGAGAGGAAGAGTAAACACTCCCACAGGCTCCTCCCAGCCCCGCCTGTAATTAGGTGGCCTTTTTCAAGGATCTCTAAATGATGCCTTCAGCAAAATAAGTTCCTGGCTTTTTTTCCCTTCTGTTATTACTCTGTAAAGCTGTGCAAATCCACGTGTTTCTGCCCTGGTGCCGATCCCTTCCCTCTGCAGAGAAACAACAGCCTCAGCCAGGTGGTCTTTGCCACAGAAATACCCCATTGTGTGCAGGGACAAACTTTAAACCCTCGAGTAGGTCCTCAGAAGAAGCTTTAGCCAGGGAAGGAGCAAGCACTACATGGAGCCAGGAAGGTTTAAAACTCCACCAAATTCTCCATTTCTTCCATCATGTCCATTAAAAGACTAAAATGGGATTTTGCTTGCTGGCATTTTTTTCCCCACGCTCATTGTACAGTCTTAGTTTTCTAACAAACTGCATTCAGAGAGGATTCTGGATGATTTAATAATCACCAAGGGATAAATGCATGCCATACTAGAGTTTCAAAATTCAGCCTTCTGAAGTAAGGAAAAGTGAATGAAACAAGAAAAGCAATTTTGGTCAATTTTAAAGCACACATAGTCCATGGCTAAACACTAAGGACAGTAAGCTCCTGACTTTACCCGTGTCTTTTAAGAAACCAAAGCAGATTTCAAAGCCCAGATGACTTTGTAGCAAATACCTCTGAAGGCAAATCATAATTTTGATCCAGAGGTGGTTATTTTTTTTCCTGATTAAAAAGATGCTAGGAGGCATATGCCCAGACACTGCTACGAGGCCATTCCTCAGGGAAGCATGAAAGCCTGTGGCATCCCAAGGGCAAAACCTCACCCTTTGGGACTAAAAGATCCATCACTCTCTGTTGAAATTCCAGGAGGAATTTAGGTAAGGAAAATATCATTATTTGAGTTGGCTGGTGGCCAGGGTGCTGGGGCTAAGACCCTGATCCTTCCAAAGAGTGGAAAGGAATCCCAAGCCTGCTGTTTAATATGCGTGACATGTCAGCTTTACTGTCGACTTTTCCTTCCATCCCCTGCTTTTGTCTACTTTTTCCACCTGTTGCAACTTGTCCTTATTCAAGCTGAGGGCTGGAATTGTCTTACTTTGGTGTCACTTTTTGTCTGGCACAATGATGGCTGGATCCTTGACTACTTTTATTGAGAAACTGAAATGATCACGAGTAGCAACTGCACAACTTATCCAGACATTCCTGTTCGCATACACGTATATGTATATATATATTTATATATTTTTTTTAAATCTTGATGCTCTGGTTTTGGCACCTCAAGCTGGAATTCAAACATGGAGGAGATTTTCCAGGCTCCTTTGCAAGGGCTGCATGACTAACCACTGGGTTTTAAGTAAAGTGTTCTTGAAGATAAGGAAAAAATATGCGAGTAGAAACAATAAAAATAATGCAATTCAATCTTATCAATTCAGGCAGTTCCAGCTTTTATGTGGCAAACAAGGAGATCAAATTACATTTATCTAATATCACAGATTTTTTTAAATGTCTAAAATATTTCATTATTTTGCTTTGGCAACTTAAAGCTGAGGAACAGATTACTGTTCCCACTACATAAGGAAATAACTGACAACAATTAGTATTTATTCTTGTTGCTTTTGTAATAAAAATAGAATTCCATCACTTTCAAGGAAACCTAAAATATTAATAAGAATGTGATGAACTGAGTAAATGTGACGCCATAAGGAAATGATGGAGAACAGGTTGGAAATATAGTGCTTTGGGAATGGATTGCATTATCAAGCTTGTGATTGTGCATTTTGACAAGAGCAGCCCTCAGATTGATACAGTAGCCAAAGGGCACTCTTCCTACTGCAGAGCTGTTTGTTTCCATCCAGGAAAGGGGGAGTAGAAGGGGAATTGATCCCCTCTAACAATCGATAGCAACTCCAGCCCAGGCTCTTCCACAAGAGGTCCCTCCTGAGTGACAGAATTCCCAGATGGTGGCCAAAAATGGCTCAGATGATGCAAACCATGACACGACCATGTGCAAGAAAAGAAATACTCTTAGTGGAGAGTGTGGATTTGGTTTCATTACCCACAACACAACTGTCCTGACAGGTCCTGTAGTCCACAGACACAGTAAGGTCTCCTGGTTTTTGGAGAGATGAATGATTTCTGGGAATCCTGTCATGCAGAGAACTTTTCCCTACATCCCAGATCCTTTCTCTACTTCCCATGCACCATGACAGCATTTTTGCTTTCAGTCTCACCCAGGTGCCTGGTTTCACGTGGTGCAAAATTAACGTGGCAGACCACCTACCAGCAGACCCAATTATAATTGGTACTAATTAAGAGGGGTTTTTTTGGCAAACTTAGGAGAAAAAAAAAGCAAACAAAAAAACCTGTGGTCTGAATGATAACTGAATTACTTGGAAATTATGAAGTCTGACACTAATTTTTAAAATTAGAACAACACTTGTTTGCATTAAAAGGAGAGGTGCTGGGAGGCAGCTTCCTTGCACCAAATGTATACTTATTCTAATGGGGGAGGCTGCTGGAATGAAAAACACGTTCTTTCTGACCCAGCATTAGCTGCATAAATTAAATCAGTGAAATACTTGGCACCATAAAATAAAGAGTCATCTCTCTCCATGTATTTGAGAACAAGCTCACAGTTTTACATATTTTGGTAATGCTCCCCAAGGCCATCCTTGGTTTCTTCTTAGCTCAAGAAAACTTCAGCTGGAACATGAGTTGAAACCAAACTGGATGGGAAGCCACTGAAAAGCTGCGTGACCAAGAGGACAGCCATTCTGTGAACTTTGGAAATTGAGCCTGGCAGTTTGAGCCCAATTTTCAGTGAAATCGGTGTCTACAGCTCAAAGAGCATAACAGAGAATTACCATTTGTCCTTGTAGTGTAAGCAGAAGCAATTAGGATTAGACATAAAAACCAAATTCCTGCTACAAAGTCTCTAGGGGCAGTCTCCCCAGTTTTAAATTAAAGAGTAAATTACTGAAGTGCTTTGCTTAGAATATACCTGTTCTTTATGTACTTGTGCTGCTACAAGAAAAAAAGAATGGTGCAGTAATATCAAGTCTAAAACTGGACATTTTTTTACAGCCCTTAAAATGCAGAGAGGGTAAATACAAACGAGTCTGAACTGTCTGAATATTCCATTAAAGGTTATCAGGGCAGGGGGCTGGTCTTCTAACACATCAGTTGCTCATCTTCTGCGTTAAACTGGAGGAGTCTTAAGCCATCGTTAAAAAATCTCCTTTGTTTGGATTTGGCATTGGCAATAGTCAATAACGTAAGAGCGCTATAAAATTATAAAATCGTTAAACTTTGTAAGAACTTTATAAACACACTTGCAGATATTGCACATATCTTTGTGCTCTGCAGTCAAACTGGACAATGAAACGACCACCTGTTAACTGCTAACAATGTGTCATTACCAGTTCTCATGCCTTTTTAAAGCAATTTTGGCTCTAGCTGCCGATAATTCTGGCTACGATACTTGTGTGAACATTAAGGGCACAGAAAGCCAAAGGCAGAAAACTGACAATACAGTTTGTGCTTAGACTACTAATAAGTAAGTGAATAATATGATTTTTCTAATTCCACATAATTGCTTGATCTCAAGGGGCCAAAAAAAAAAAGTTCTGAATACATATTTTAGAAGCAATCCAATCTACGGTATTTAAATGCAAGCTTCGATTCAGTGAGATTTCACAGCAGATATTTTCACATTTTTTTAATAGTTTAAATAGCCTTTAACAAAACGGAGGTTATTCAGGATTCTCTAAGGTTTGAAAAGAAACATAGACTAAGTCTCTGTCACTGCTCATAGTCACTTTTTCTGTTTTGTCTGACAAATTATCATTTAAAGATATGTGAGAAATCTAAATAAATAAATAAAAATTCCCCGAGTGCTGAGACAGTTTATGGGCATTTTGCTATTCGATACAATAAGAGCAGAATCAGACCCTCAGAACTCACTATATTCTCAGTCTTATTTTTCTTCCTCTGAGAAATGCAATGTAACACCCAGTACGAAGATATTGGGACAATTTTTCACCAGCTACGTTCAGGCTACTTTATATTTTATAACACAAAGAAAAAAAAACTTAAAAAAAAAAAAAAGAAACAAACCTCCAAGATAACAGGAAAACAACAACAAGAATCTGTGATCTGCAAAAAGAGACTATTTAATGAGTTTCTATTTGTGTGTACGCGCACGCATGTGTGCATATATTTATGATTGTGTGGATAATTATCATTAAAAATAGCCATGTTGGGCCTTTTTAGTGCAGCCCTTTTCTTAACATCTCAGGCTTTGATCCTGCTCTGAAATGTGTGCAGGCAAATTCCTGCACAGCCCTTCAGTACCTATAGGTATCTCGTACCAGCCTGCCAGTCTAAAGCTGTCACGGCGCTGCCATTGGGAGCAGGATGTGAATCTCCCGCCAAACAAAGAAGGAAAACAAAAATTCAAGGGAGAGGGTGAAATTAAAAAATTGCTGAGTGTGTGATTCAGGGTCAGCAGCAGCAGCAGCTCCTGCGGCTGCTGCCCACGATGTCACAAGCATCTCGGCACAGACTGGGAAAGTCTTTTCAGTGGAGTAAAAGCACAGCCCTTCCAGTTTTAGATCACTTTCTTTGCTAATCACACTGACAAAAACCAACATCAAACCCTGAAATTTATCTTCCATAAAATTATAGATACATCACTGATTGTCGGCTGCAGAGGATATGTCAATTCTTTCAGCAATTCAGTGTATAAATACACAACAGACAAAATTACTCTGGCAATTTTAGGTATTTTACTAAAATGGAAACAAAGCAACTGCAACAGACCATTAACGTAGGGCTCATGTTGCTTATTTTTAAAAATAAATGGCTTAAATAAATGTCTTTGCTCCTAAACAAATTTATTTTGCTTAGGAGAGAGTGTCATCCTTTAAAAGTGTGGAGCTAGTAACTGTCTTTACTTAAATGCAAGTTATGTATATCAGCGCAGAACATATTCAGTTTTAAAATTCTCAGTGATCTTCCTTACATTCTGTATGTAATAAAAATTATCTTAGCCTGTAATGGCATAGTTATTTAAAAAGGAAAGAAAAAAAAAAAAGGAAAGAAAAATGAGGAAAGAAAAAAGCCTTACTTAAAGATTTTCTGTGTTCAGGCTTTGGTTCTTTGGATTCAGTGTCTAAGCTATTCAGTAATTCGATGCTGGAGGATCTTCTGAGTTTGAACTCCAAATTTCTCGATGTAATTCTCTGTTCTTTTGGCTGGGAAAAGAATATATATATATATATACATATGTGTATGCTTTTAATAAAATTATTATTTGTAAGAATGAAGCAAGAGATTCCAGAATGCCAGTACAGAAGCTCACAGACACACACAGAGCAAGTGTGCAGGGAGTATATAATTTAAGGAAACTGTAATGCAAAATTTGTCATATGGCAGAGCTTTTATGGCCCTGACAGACTGATCTTAATTTCTGAGATAAATTCCCATTTAAGTGAGGAAAACAAAAGGCCTGCTTCTTTAGGCTTTAGAGACCAAAATTATTTCCACATTGCAGGCTACTTCCAAATGCTGGCAAAGAGGAAGGGCGTTTAAATTGCCTTTCTGATTTAGATAGTTACAGTAAATATTCTTACAAGCACAATTGTTTCAAATATCATTGCAAATTTGGGGTTGAATTCTGCTGGTTTAAGCTTAGGAAGTAGTTGGGGGGCTTCTCTCTAATTCGCCGGCAGACAACGTGAAAATTAACGGGGAAAAGAAGCAAAAGAATAAAGGAAAAAAGGAGCTGCTGTTTCAGCTAAAGCCACGTCTCTTCCCGTGGCATTAGGTCAGGTGAGATTTAGCCATCCCAACAGCCCGGAGAGCCGCCAGGCTTTCCACACTCGTTCAAAGTTTTAAAACTGAATGAAATGACAGGGATGAAGTGGCCGCGGAGTGCTGGGTGGTGACATCCTGTCCTGCGCACACGGCGGAGCAGAACCTCGGCCAGGACCAGCCCTGCCCCAGCCATGGGCCAGCTGTGCCCCACCAGCTGCTGCTGCTGTGGCTCTGATGCCACGATATTACTATAGCTACACTAAAAATAATATATATGATTAAGTCTATTAGATGTTTAGCTGAATAATATGCCAAAAAAAAATTTTTTTTCGGACTCTCCGTGGAAAACTCCACCCCAAAATCTTCAGTCGGATATCAATATCCTCACACACCCAATGAAATGCACAATATGAAGACATACATCATCAGATCAAACTTTCCTTGGCTGATTATAGCCTCAGGGTAATAGAATGTTTGTAGCTCTTTAAGGAAACAGTAGCTGTGTTCAGATTAACCCTTTCAAAGAGGCTGCAAATTCCACTGCAGCAAAACCACTGAAAAATGCAAGAAATGGGGATATTTTTCTCTCACCAGATTCTGCAGTGAACAAGGAAAGTCAGTGCCCTCTAAAAAAAAAAAAAATAATTGTTCTTGGATCAGGCAGAGATAGCAGGAAGACATTTGGATTTTGTACTGAGAGTGGCAAAAAAGAAAGAAAAAGCTACAGCTGAAGCTGGTTTGGTAATTAAAAACTGTTTTAATAAAACGCAACCCTGCTTACTTCTAGTAGAAAACCCCCAGCCTTCCTGGGAGAAAAGCAGCAATCAGTTACAAAGGAATATTATTTGCTAGTGTTATTCTTGTGAATAAGTAATACAAAAATTCATAAAAGGCTCAAATGTATTAATAGTTCTATTGAAGATTATATACTGTAGGCTGCATAAACAGAAAAAGCAGAAATTCATTAGTTATTAAGTGCTTGTGTGCTTTTACAACCCTCAGCAAGCCAACGTCCTCGTTATTTCAGAGAAATAAATGTAGCGTTCCGTTTTGAGGCAAGAATCAAATGACATTTTTGTGCAACAACCTTGTTTATCTGACATTTTTTAGGAGATTTGCATACATATTTTTATGTCCTTCAGAGAAGGGAACGTCTAGCTAGCTGCTGACTGCCTAAAACCTGTAGAGATGCCTGAGCAAATGAAGTTGAAATTGCTACATCTTAATTAATAAAGGTAACAGCCAAAACAAATACATACCAATCTGTCAATTGCATTTTTGATAGCGTGGAACCAATCCAATATGAGAAAGTCGATATCCGACTGGAGGAGGAACTCATTTCCTGACACTGTCGTGATCTGGGAAGGGCATGGACACACACAGGTAAGTAAAGCACACACCAGACAGATGATTTTCCTCTGTTTTCCCTCCTATGTCCCCCAAGTGCTCTTCCTTTGTACCAAGAATTATCTGCTGGAGTGCTGAGTTACTGGGGAGTTTTGAACCTCTGTCTGAAAACTGTTTTGAATATGTCACAACAAACGAGATATTGTCTCAGCAATGCAACCACCGAACACAAATAGTGCAAAAATAATGGGAATGTGACAAAAGTTAAGAAAAGCCAGGAAACTCAGTGCGGTAAGACACAGTTCAAATGAAATTAGAGCACCCTGAAAAGAAATGAATGCAATAAGAGAATTATTTCTTGCTACTTGCAGTTTTCTATTTTAGTATTATTATTTTTATGTCTGGTGCCATCATTCTCGAATTTGCACATATATTATACACCTGAAATTCCGGAGTCCACTTCCAAGCACTTTGGTGAAATTAATAATGTCACTCTTCCACATTAAAAAAAAAAATTACCATCAAAGATGGCTGCAGCAGAGTAATTAGGAGCCCATTTATCATGAAAAAAAAAATCCCCAGTTTGTCTGCATAGAAGTCGATTTACATTTTTGACCCACTCACTGGGAATATTTATCAAAAGAACATTCAATCCCCTGATAATGCTATTTCAGTGCCTAACCTAATATTTGGTGGAAATATGCATGTATATGCTGTTGGTCTGAACTTCTGTAAACCACTGGGATAGTAATGATACGTCATTTTTTATTTTACATATCTATCTATCTATATATTTCACCAGAGGAAACCTCCAGGTGCTTCACACAACAGGTTGAAACGATCATTTTACGGATGGCAAAACTGAGGCTTTGCCCCAGGATTATTCAGCAGTCCAGGTGCTTGAGGCCACAGAGCATGAGCAAGACAAAACAGCTGCCTGTGTTTGCAGACAGGTGAATGAAGGACTACAACCCCACCACATTTTGGAAGGGACAGGAGCTCATCATGCCCACACTCCAAACCAGCTCAGCTCCTGTCAGCACCGAAACCAAAATTTTTTCTTATTTTGTTGTTATTAAGAGTTGCTTGTGCAAAATGTAACATCCACATTTGGGAATTGGACAGTTGAGTTTCAGTGTTTTGGGGATGCAGGTTATGTCTGCATGTTGGGATGTTCACTGGAACATGGTATTATTCACCAAAACCTATTCAGTTTTGAGAACAACTGAACATAGTGGACAATAGAGATTTCCTTCTGAACAAAGTTTGAGGAAAAGCAGAGCAAAACCATTAAGACCTAGCACAGCCTATTTATGTAAATCCATCAACATGAAGTGCTACTGTTCACTGCATCTCCACCGTGTCAAGAGTTTTTACTGAAGCAAAAAAGAAACAGCAGATCCTCACCAGCCTGGGTACTCCCTGCATCTTCCTTAAAACTGAAATACTACCAAGAAAAAAACCTAAAAAACAAAACAACAGCTTAATGTCTCATTAATTGTCCAAAACCCTGCCTTTATTGAGGAAATGCCTTCAAGGAAGGTTTCCAAAGTCATCAGCATTAAGGAAAATCCCGTCAGTGCAGCTCCAGCGGAGACATCCTGTGAGAGCACTGTGGAGAATGTGGGAATGGTCCCCTGGCTCGGGTGCTGCCTGGTTGCAGATGTTCATCCCATCCTGTCCCTTCTGCACCCATTAGGAGCAAACTCCAGCCACCCCATTGCTCCCCATGCACATGGGACAGTTATTTATTAGGGGACTTCTAATTGCCTTATTAGTCCACAAGATATAATATTAATCACTACTCACACGCTCACCCTTCCCTTTATAGAAAGGATATAAAAGGCCAAAATTCAGCTTAAGGTGAGCAGTAGAAAGAGCTGACCTCCAGTTCTGTGCCCAGCTCACACGGCAAGGCTTGAGTTCAAAATGTATGATATGATATCACAATTTATTAATGTATACATGCAGATATGAATTAGACTAAACACAGGCAACAATTCAATCTAATGCCTCTCTCGCAGTATAAACAAATCATTATTAAAATTATAAAATGGAATAACATTTTCAAAGTAAGAGCAACATATGTAATTAGATTTACTGTATTTTGAAGGCTTAAAAAGGACACAACATAGTTCAGCCTTCCGTTCAGTAAATTCAGGCTTTATTAAAATACAAGTATTCAGCACTGCATAAATATTTGCACTGTATGATATGCAAAAGAGATACTCCATTGCTAACAAGACCAAAGCAAAATACATGTTGAAAGTTTCTTTGTCTGAATGTGTTATTTTGATAATCATATATTATCAGTGTTTTATGAGCAAATCTGTAAAAACAGATCATAGAATGGAGGGAAGAGAATTCATTTAAAATATACTTTCTGTAAGATGTAGTTCAGGTCCTTTTCTTTCTTTCCTCAGACTAATCTTCAGAGTAACTAGACAGTTTCAAGAAGACTGCTACTGCTCTCTACAGTTTAAATGCATCCACTCCTTAATTACAGTCAGTAATTGACTTTGTTCTGCTCCACTCCAGTCATTCACAGGCAAGCAGTTCCAAAGGCTTTGGCTGGTAAATCCCATTTAATGTGCAGGTTTTCTATCCCACTTTTATATATTACCTCCTTAGGATTTCTGATAAATGGCTCTTGGAAGGGATTGCTAAACCATATTTGCACTTTGAACAATCAAATTTTCAACACCCTTGGGAAAAGACATCAGTGAAGAATGCTGGTTTTGACTAAACCTCGTGATTGAACAATTTATGATCACAGCCCTAAATGATGTATAACTAACAACAAGCAGAAATTGTTCAATATTAAGGCCTGTTAACACACCATCCCTGTGTCAGGCACTGCTGAAATAAACAGAGGGGCCAGGGAAACAAATGAAAGACAAATCTGGGGAAAAAAAAAAAGAAAATGAAGTGCTCTATCTAGAGCTGCCAGACTCCATTGTGCCAGGTACTTCACTTATTTAAATACCTCCCGAAATCCCTCTCTCTGTACCATCATTTTTGCAAAGGCTACAGTCTGGAATTAGCATTACCTTACCAGGCAGAATCATGATGCTTCTGTCAGCAATAAATACCCATGAGGAATGACAACTGACATCAACCCTCTGGTTTGCCATGCCCTTCAGGTTGGCCATAGGAGAGCCAGGCTGCCTGGATTCCCTCTATTTTTGCTACAACACCTTGGAAAAATTACTTCAAAGGGTGAATTCACTCACACAGTAGTTTTATCCTGTCCTGCTGCTAAGCATTGATCCTCTGAAAATACAGGCTCGCCACAGGTAAATGTGTGCTAAATTCAATGCACTGCTGGGCTGCCAACACCGTGTGGGAAGTGGTGAGAGGGGCAGGTGTGAAACACTTTTTCTGATATTCTATTTGTGGCTTATTAAGGGTTTCTCTTGTCACCTTGTAAAGCTGCAAATGGAGGTTTGAGATTCTTTTGCATGTCAGCTTAATGATGTACCAAGGTGGTGTTCAACAAGGTCCTATATTATTAAACAGAAAGATATCCTTGTAGCCTTAAGAAATAAAGGACACTCTATCTAATTAATATCTTTACTATTTTATAATATATAAATATACTTTGGATGCTACCTAGGATCACCAGTTCTTAAAAATCCTATAAATTATATATTTTTTTCTGTGCTAGGTTATGCACTGGGACATACTATAGTGCAGAGCATGGACTTCCAAACCTTTAGAGATCACCTGGATCACCTTTTGGAACGTGTCTTAGAGACTGTTCCATTTCAGAGTATGCTTATACCAATGAAAAACAGCAGATAAAACCCAGAAAAGTGCCATGAGATAAGCCCAGGGTCTTTTGTCCATAGTTTTCCTGCAAAGTCAGGTCTGAGGATTGCTGCACTGCTGTGAGAAATGTCTCCTTCAGGATATCCCTCTAGTTCATTACCAATATGCATTTCTATGGATACATTCATTCTTAAATTTATTTTAACTGCAGAACAGGGATGGAGGCAATTTTAGCAATCCTACTGATAGGCACTCTATGGAGATATGGGATATAGATATCCCATATCTATATGGGATAAAGAAAGGGCGATAAATTCACATAGCAAAAGAAAAATTCAAACCCGTCCTATTGATTCACCCACTTCAAAGTGTACTTATGCATCTCTGGTGGCCAGAACTATTATTTGCAGTGATGAACTATTTTCAGACAATTCCAAGAACAAACCTTAACACAGGAAGTGAAGAATCCTGTGGGGAAGGAGAAATGCAGCAAAAAAAACTTAGTCTGTACCCTGCAGCGAGCAAAAGGGAGCAGAGGGAGCAGCTTGGGAAGTGTGTGGCTCAGGTATAGCTCATGCATGGCCACCAAAAAAACATCTCACAGTTCTTATTTCAACCAAATACTGAAACAAGCCATTGTTCAAGTTGGTGGACTGTTGGGGTGAAGCTTCATATATCCTACCCCAATGGTTCGATGTTGGATTATTGGATGCTTTTGGAGCGTGGAAACTTCAGCAGTTGCTAATCCAGTGCAAGATTCAGTGCAGAAAACTGAAATTTTGATGCCACCTGGGACTCACACAGCTTGTGGTGAACACTAAGTGATTTAAACTTGGATTGACAGATACCTCTGCGTGCAGAAATTCAATAAAATGTGTTCCTCTTGTTGCACTGTGCATTGGGATTGCTGCCCTTGATATGTGTAGGAAAAAAAAGGAAATGTGAGTCGCTGGAGCATTTCTAGCTCCAAAGTTAACACTTTTCCGCCTTCCCACTGCTCCCTTCATCTCACCTTGCTCTCTCACAAAGTGGTGATTTTTTTTCTGATCATGTTAATCAACCTGATTCCCCATAATGAAGAGGAATCTTGGCTTTTCCCTCTGTTTTCCTGAGAGATTTTTGTTGGATGGGATCTATCCACCCAGCCCATGTAACACAGGACACGCTACTCTCCATTTGCATGGCAGCCACCAGGGCTGGGACAGGGAAGCTGTGAAAAGAGTCAAAAGGAAAATTCAAAAAAATAAAATAAATAAAGAAAGAAGACTAGGAATTTTCTCTCTCTAAATATTAATTTAAAAAATCATTAGAATATAATATAACTTGATTATAAACACATAAAACATAGATACTTATGTGTCTACACCCCCAGTAGAAGTAGAATTAATTAAATTTGGGAGACACTATGCTCCTTAGTGGTTTAATTAACTGGATTTGAGTTAAATGGGGACCGAGCTATGCAAGTTTTAAAAAACCATGTCAAAAGTCTAACTGCATTTCTGGAAGTTGATCTTAAATTCTTTCTCACAGATAATCCAGTCTCTTGGCCATGTTTATGCTGTATGAGTGAGCAGCCGAAAGGATAAATAAAATATCCCTTTGTGCTGTACTGTGGTGAGCTGAGTCTAATAGTAAAAAAATGGAAATGGAAAAAAAAGGATCAGTATTGAGCTGCATTATATTTGTACAGCATCATGTATCCATTCTATGATCCAGCCTATCAAACAGAGGTAGTCATGGTTATGCTGATAGTTAAATTACTTAAAGGACTCTAAGATGTTTATGACTACCAAAAAAATTTCGTTATCAAGCAGATTGTCTGTCTCATATTACAGTCTGGCTTCACCCATCTAGCAGTCCTTTGGATGTCGAGCAAAGTTAACATGGAAGTGATGGGGAAATATCAGCTTGAGAGAAAAGGTCTTCAACCAATCTTTCAAAGAAAAGAAAAAGATATTTGTTAAAAAATTTGGTGAGAAAGTATCTGCCTTGTGTTCCCAATGTTGCTAGATGTTAAGTAAATATATGCTGATTGCAAAAAAGTTGCTTTGGCAACTCTCTTATTAAAATGCGTTTGTAACCCCCATCTGTCATGAAAGTTTTGAAAAGTTTGTTTACTTTGGAGAGCCGCCTTATCCAGGGTTACCCCGGCATACAATGATAGCAGTCTTCAGAAGTTGTGTGAGGAACAAGCCACTAGGGATCCATTTTTGTTTTAATTGGCACACACAAACACTTTTCTGGTCTGTCAAAAAGATCAAGCTAATATGCATGGCGGGTGTTATATTCTCAGCTTTTGGGAGTAGTAAAGCTCCCTTTATTTAAGTAATTTAAATGATAGACTGCAAAAACTTTGCAAGTCAGAAAAATGTTTTATACTTTCTTTGGGAATATTTGTTTTAGGCAACAGAAAATGTTCTACATATCTAAAGATGTTGAACCTTATGTTTTAATTACCCCGTTTTTTTCTGAGTCTGTAAAAATGACTGTGAAAACCAAGGATTGTAGAGGCAACAAACAGATCCTGTGTTTTCACAACTTCTGCAATATTACAAATTGTAAGACCAAATGCTGCCAGATGTTTATAGGATATTTCCTCAATTGTGTTGCCTTGTGGTATGACTGATTTGCACATCCATTCTCTGGGAACCTTTGTGGGGTCATCATATCAAAACAACCTTCTCATATACAATAAGTTGCTTTCTAGTGAAACTACTGCTGGCATTATACACATCAGTGGCTCTGAAATGGATTCGACAGTCTCAAATTTGGGGGTCAAACTTACAAGAAACAATAAATTTTTAAATAAAACTATATTGCACCAGTGGAGAACAGATAATTTATTTTCATGGTGAATTCCTGGGACTAAGTCCTTCAACATAATTTAGTAATAAAATAATGAACTCTGGGACAGTTAAGAAGAAGAAAAATTCTTTGAGCCTAAAGTTTCCCTTTTGCTGTGCCATGAACTCTTAGTATACAATTGAATTACGTTAATACTAGCAAGGAGAGAATCAAGTCTTCTTTCTGTACTATAAAGTAAAATTTTCCTTTCCTTCTGGGCTGTGAAGAATCTCAGTTGAAGAACTGATTTTTATTGCTTTTATGGAAGATATTGAACCAGTAGGAGGTCACAAGCCAAGCTGATTAGGCCCTGAGACACCAAAACTCCTCCTTGGATTTGAAGAGGAGCTCAGGCTGGGGATCCACAGAGTTTCTCTGGAGGAGGAAAGGCCCAGGGGTACTGGGATATGTCACTGATTTCAAGGAACACTGATTTCATTCTTCCTTTTGCACCCACTACTCCAGGTCTCATTTCTTACTGCCCTTGGAGGGGTATGAGAGGAAAGCACATGCTACTTGAGCAAAGGGGAAGGTAAGGGAGAGAAAGTACTCTCTGCCAAACATCCAGGGAATACACTGGGAAGTATTTCCTGTTGATCTGCCGTACTGGTATTCTCCTCTGTGCGAGACAGTTGGAATACTGAGATTGACCTCTGAAAGCAAGGGTTTCCTTCAGAGGGTAAAGAGCAGAAAGAGAAACGCGAGACAGGCAGCAGATGACCATCCTGGATGTCAGCCACTTGTGTTCAGCCTGCCGTGTCCCCCCTGCCCGTGCTACCCTCTGCTCCAGCCCCACGGATGAGCTGCCCTCGCCACGGGGCAGCGTGGATGGACTTCTGACAGCCTTCAAGCCAAAGTCAGGGGAGAATGGAAGTCACCAGTCTTGGGGAGCAACAAATAAGTACCCCCCAAACTGATAAAAGCAGAGAAGCAGGAGATAATAATTAAGACACAACTCAGTCCTGTCTGCACGTAGTGGGAAGTCGGGGAATAGACAATTGTACATTTTGTCCGCAGACGAAGACTAAAGGCGATGTATGAATACCTACTGCAAGCTACTTTTCTCCTTGGGGTAATATTTTACTGTTATTGCCTTTGCAATCTGAAGCCATATATTACACAGCCACACACAGAGATATTGGCAATGGTTTCTCAGAGAAGTCCTGTCTTTCTTCGTTTTACCAGCTGGACAATACCTAGTGATGAATGGTCCTCCTGTCCAATTTTATATGCATGTTATAACACTTTATGATGTATGTGAGTGAGACTCAACGTGATAAGTCCCTGTAACAAACAAAAATATCAAAGGGAGAATGAATGCTCTGCTTTCACAGCGAGCAAAGATATATATTTAAAATATATATGTGCTATGTATAAAGATTTCATTTTGTTGACTCTTATTTTAGCCAGAAATTTATTCATCAGTAGCAGAGCATTTCACAGCTACATTATTTGCAGGAAGAAGCCAGTGCTGGCTCTTAGTATTTCATTTATGGACACATGTCTCCTATTAATAAGCGCTGAGATTGCACAATAAGAGAAAAGAGATGTTGCTATAAGTATCTTTATACTTATAGTAACGTATTTGGCCATGATTATAAGTGTTTATAAAACTTTCAAGAATCGTTCCTTGTCTACTTACACTAATGAGAACACCTGTTAAGTTTAGAGCTGCACAGGCTTATTTGCATTGAATTCAGGTTTTTGCATACTGTACATCACTTTTTGAAACAATTAGATGTTTACAGAGAAATATAGCTAAAAGAAGAAAAGCAGCTTGAATGCCCTCCAGCCCAAGTCAGTGCTAATCCTGGGTTGTGTGAAAAGCAGAAACCTGCTGAATTATAATACTGACACAAATTCAGTGAGCAGTGAACAAAGGTGTACCTGCAAATCCTCTGATAGCAGATGTTTCTTGTGGGGATTGGTACCTGCTGCTGAATAAACCATCTCTTAGAGATAAAACAGCACTACTGAATGGGATTTTCATTGTTATATTTACCATTTTCTTTTCATTTGGATAGTTTCTTTTCTCTTTTTTTTTTTTTTTTCTTGTGACTCAGAACTGTGTAGTGAGCATGTAGAACATGTGGTCATTTTCCGAAATAGCTGTATATGTTATTTTACTAACTTCCCAAAAGCCAATACAACACCACAAGGTTCCTCCTACTGCTTGAGATCCAAAACATCATCTCTGCAGTAAAGGTTTTTGTGGCCTGGGGCAAAGAGGCAGGAGATCCCTTTCTATAAAAACAGGTCTGCTGAACGGTAAGTGCGATATCCTGCTGTGACACAGCCATGCCAGCTATTGTTTAATAACAATGTACAACATCAAAGTTGGTCCATGATCTGAACACTTACTCTGCCAGCTGTGTCAAGTTCCTAAGTGGTGCAGGCAGGAAAAGATACTGGTTATTATCTTCCCTTGCATGCAGGGAGCAAACAATGCATTACATCTCAAGTTTGCCTCTTTCCTTTTTTATTTGTATGTAAATATTAGGAAAAGCTAAGCAGGATGAAAAATGTTTTGAATAAGGCTATTACATCCATTTAAGAAAACAAATACTTCCAACTACAACAACTGAAAAGATTTCTGTTTTAAAAAATTAGTGCTTTAATAAATATTATGCTGTTGAGATTCAGGACAAAGATGAATACATTTTGTCACCTATCTGAGCTCTAGTCTCTAAGGAGTCACAACCTTGTGAGAAAACTTTCAGAGCTAATATGGTTCTTAACTGAGCACAGAAGAACACATATATTTCAATTCACAGAATTCCAGAATGGTTTGGGTTGGAAGGGACCTTAAAGATCATCTGATTCCCCTGCCATGGGCAGGGAAACCTTCCACTAGATCAGGTTACTCAAAGCTCCATCCAGCTTGGCCTTGAACGTTTCCAGGTTGCCAGTGCAGTTCCCAAACCATTCTTACACAGTTTTGACATTTATCTCATTTGTGAATGAAGTTATTTTAAGGAGCATCACAGTATAGATAGTATGGAAACAGTGTTTAATTCAAAGAATAATATCTTCTAATTTTTGAAGTTAGAAACTCTTGTAATCTAAAAAAAAAATGGGACTTTGTCTGTCTCCAAAGTGTTGTGATAGTCTCAAACCAGTGAAAACCAGCGTTGGAGGATCCTTGGATTTTTATTTAGTCATTCTGGAACTGCACTGGCAGCATTAGAACTGCACTGGCCTTTAAATTTATCAGCTGCTCTATGTGGTAGTTTAGTAATGACAGAAGATTACTCAAAATGTTATTTAAAAATAACAGATAACCAAAATATCAAATCATCTTTTCACAATAAGTGGCTAAGTGGAGCTTTTCTATGCAGAGAGAACATAGCTCAGAACTCAGCGAATTTCTTAAACTAACTGAATTTGGTCAGCCAGTGGTCATTGGGTGAAAAACTACTCATTCATCTAACTGTGTAGCTCAGAAAGAAGAGAACCTACTTGGATCAACTTCTGCAATTGTAAGAAATACAGTGAAATTAGGAAAAAATATAAGAAACACATACTTCCTCTCTAGATCTTAGAGTTTCTGGTATGCACTGGGATATACCAAATAAAAAACACTAAAAAAAATACATTATTTTAAAAATATGTATAATTTTTGCAAGCATCTGATTTTTTTTTTTTAAATAATGTAAGTTTTTCTCATGTATTAGAACATGATGTACACTTTGACATCTGTCAGTCAAGCTTCTGGCTATAACACTGGACAATCTGGAGGGACGCGCCACAATATGATGTGGCATGCAGAAAATTTGAAAAACTCAATTTTTCCAAAATAAAAATCACATCTTCTAGTTTTAAATAGGGAGAATGATTGCAAAATATTTGGCCATCAAGACTGTAAAGATTGAGGTTGGATAATCAATAACGTTTGTGGCTGAATTACCCACTGATAACAAGTAATTTCCTGCTATTCGTGAGGGGAATTGGGAAGTGGATTTTGGGAATTTGGCAGACTCTGTCTCTCTTTTCTAAATATGCTGTGTCTGAAAGCCTGATATTCGTTTCTATTGCAAGCTTTGGAATGATGGAGTACAAGCAAATGCAGGTTTGGGGTGATAGCTTGTTCAGGAACTCCAGGATCTAAATATAAGGGAAGCTAAAAATACACAAAATTATCAAGGCCAGGAATGGCCGAGTATTTGGGGGTCAAGTTCTCCGTGCCATAAAACCCCATTTATCTGAATCCCTTTAACACCATTATTGTTGCTTCATTTCTTGCCACTAGTAAATGTACAGCACCCATGGCAAAGAACTGAAGTGGTTTAAAACACATCATGGCCTCCTTGTCCAAAGGTGTCATCTTTGCATATTAATTTGAGCACTGAGGATGCTGTGCCAAGAGACCTGTGGTTATAAAGCAACCCAAAGTGCAGATACACAGGGGCTGTGACCAGAGCATCTCCTCACAGACCCCTGACCCACACGTTTCTTGCCCTCCTCACCATGTTGTTTGAAATTCTGGGTACATTATCGCCCTCACCACACTCCATGGCACAGGACAAATCAAAAGCAACATCCCATCAGTAGCATAGACATTAAACTGAGAGGCAAGAGAGAAAGTCTTAAGGAAACTGGAATTCCAGGCTTGAGTTTCTGAAAGTGTTATGTTACCGTTGTTATGTTACAATCTGACCCATGACCCAATGCTTGCAACGTTCTCTTACCACTAAGATAATTAAGAATGCTCTCAGATTCTTGATTCTGACAAAGGAAATTCATAAGTTACTTCCCAGTGATTTGAGGTACTAACTTATTAGAGCTGAGCTGGAAGAGCTACCAGCTGCCAAACTCTACCAGTCGTGTCTAAGCAGAGACATGCAAGCGAGTTTGAACTATAAACAGAACCAATTACATTAACATTTCCCAACGCTTTCAAGACTCAGACTTGAAGCTTTTATTTGTTTCTCAAAAACCATGATCCTCTATGCTAATAAGTCTAAAAATTGATTAAAAGGAAAACATTCAAAGCAGAACCTGGCAGTGCAGCTTCTCATGTGCTTCCCTTTCATCTGCCGGAACACGGTAGCCCTGATTCAGCAAGGTACTTCATTAAGAAATAGGCAACGTGCAGAATCTGAGTGCTTGAGCTGTTTTCAGTCACAAGAGTGAAATGAGCCAATCAGCCTGAGCAGAAAATAGCAGAAAAGTTATATTTATTCACAGAGCGAATATTTCAGGGAACAAAAGATATGTTAGTGACAGTCAGTAAGAGCTGCATGTAAATTAACAGCAGAACCACAAGAAATAAAGTTAACTATCACTTGTAAGCCTAACAGTAAAAGAAAGCTATACCTTTCAGCCCAATTGAGAGAAAAGAATGCCTCATCAAGGAATTAGAGGGGGAGAAAACCAAAAATAACTACAAAAAAACCCCTACCACCTATTGGTTCCTTCGCTGTTAGAAGGAAACACGCAGTAATAATCTTATATACCTACTTGGAGAAAACAAAAAGTATGATTTTTTAAGTGTTGGCTATATTATTAAAAAGACAGCCAAAATATCTTGAAAATAATGAGAGAAAAACAACAACTATGTAAGAAACTGTACCTAGCTTTTAGCTAAACTCTTAGTCTTCAATTGCCAACAATCCACATAACTCACTCTTTTCTTTCTGAGAACAGATGAACTGATTCTCTATCACAGCCAAGCTCATAATATCTGAGATGAACTAGGAGTCACTCACTTAGAGGATGACCTTACAAAGAATTAAGCCATAAATTAGATACTGCCAGAACTTGAGAAATAAAAGAAAAAAAAATTGCTGAGAGTTTTTTTAGGTGTTTAGAAATTCAATTATACCAATTTCATCTCTTGCTGAAATGCAAACCAGCAGGCTGATAACAGAGAAACACACCATGCCCAAACAAACTAGTGAGAAATACTAAAATAGGTGAATATTTATCAAAACCCTTGTTTAACAGAGGAGGGGGACTGATATCCATGTTATTTGGAAAGCTGCTTTTATCGACAGAGAGAACAGGATCTTAGTTTCACGCTTAACTCCGAACCATAACTCATCCCTCTTTTTCGCTGCTTTTGCTCAATGACAGGTCACTCACCTCACTACTGTCATGCGTTACAAAAATTAGCAACCAAGCAAGTGAATCTAGATCAGTCCCTACTTTTGAACTTGCTCATTTGCCTCTACACTCTATTTGCTACTAGAAACCCGCTTGCTGCATCGCAGGACCAACTTCACAGCCGACACGGAGCAAGAGAGCCGGAGAACCTTGTGAATTTTCCCAATGTATCAGACTTACAGAAACACCTGTGCTAAATAACTTTATGCTGAGCTACTGTGAAAAGCTGCAGTGTTAAGTAGCAATCACAGTTTCTGATTTTTCACTGAGCTGGTTACTCTTCTGCCAGAGTCCTCCGAGCTGTCGTGCGGAGAGTGAATGGTCCCCATTTTAATCTGGTTTCCTGTCTCGTTATTTAAATTGTTCAAGTCCTAAATTTCTTTATTTATCTTGAAGTACCATTATATCAATACAATGAGAATTGAGCAGCAGCTGATAAAGTTGAAAAAAATCTGTTCATAAATGCCTTTAATTTCTGAATTGAAACCATTCATTCAGTGACTACTCTAAGAAGATAAGAGTGGTTGAAGAAAATCTGAGGCATTTGATTTGATACAGATTTAAAAGTGTTATTTCTCTTCTTTAAAAATATCCCAAATACGGAATATAAGGATAAAATTACTGTAAAATTAAATAAACTTAGAAAGTTGCTGTTCATCCATCCCTTATTAAGGACTGCAGCATTTATGTGAGGAAATCTCTGATTTCCATTTTACAAGGAAACAATGCCCTTAAATCTACACAAGCACTTAAAAAAGATGCATTTGCATGGATACAGAGCTCATTATAGGCTTTAAGTGTGTCAGTGATTAGATGGAGAACTTGTTCAAACAAATTATTGACTCTGGTACTGAAGATCAGAGAGACAGTCAAGCTCTGCAAGCAGGTAAGAGGGTTACAATTAGGTTTACTCAAGGAGTTGCTCTTCCCAGAGCGATAAACTCCAACAGTCCCAGGTCTGGGAGAAAATATCAAATACCTGCACATCCCTTCACACCTGAGAGGGGGGAGCAGGTAAAACCACATGCTGTCACTCATGGCATCATCCTCAAAGAGGATTCACCTTTTAGATCTTTAACCCTTTCACGTGTTTCCTTCCTACACAAATCACAGTAACAAGAAAAATCCAGGAAAGTGGAAATTGAGCTGCTGCTAATAATAATTTGTCTTTGGCAATGTCTCCATCAGCATGAGTGGAGACTGGAGACATGTGTAGATGCTCCCCTCAAACTGAAGCAAACCTAAACCATCATATGCTTTGCCAAACCTTTAGAAACTGGGAGAGGAAAAAAAAAAGAAAGTTGTTAAAAATTTACTACTGTTGGTTTCAAACAAAATTTAAAGCAATTTCTGATTTTCCCCAGACTCCAGGCAGGCGTGCACAGCTCATGGTATTTAAATGAAGCTCCCACAACATTTTGTGGCAACACAGTATTTTATGGGAGCGAATGCAAAACACAGCAGCAGCACCACTGTAAACTTTGAAACGTTTCAAAGAATATCAAGCCCAAACTAAGCTGCCAATATAGTTTTAAGTAAAACGTAGCGAGCTAAATTATGCAAGCACCCGTTTCTCACACGAGTAGTTCCAATGATTTCAGACAAGGGAGATATCTGAGATGAAGGTTTGCAGAAGAGGATGCTCAAAAAGTATAAAAAAAAGTATTTTCCAGTGCAAAGAAGGTAGCAACACCCAGACTTGTGTTTAGGTAGGTTTGCCTGCGCTCTCGCGATTCTCATTTCCTACGTGAACTGTGTTTCAAATCTATAATTCATACAAAGTGAGAATTTCAGTGTTTTTCTTTCACTAAAGAGCCTATTGTGAATGGCCCCAGGATAACTCCCCCAGCCAGGTAATTTAAACTGCAGAAAAGATAGGCAGAGACGTTATTTTCAACAAGGTCCCAAGGTGGCTTTCAATTCAGAAAAACAATTGACTGATGTTTCTCTGTTTGCTGCCAGGAAGCTCTATGTAGTATTTCTAGAGCTTTTTCTCTACTCTACCCAACATGTGGGCTCAGTGTCAAGCTGTGAGTTTGTAAATCTTTTTCAGCACTTACCAGAGCTCAACATGAATTATGGTATTGCCAAATCTGCTTTATGCAGCTTTTTTTACACGAGAAGAAAATGTACGATTTTATGGTCAAAAAGAAACATCTACATGCCTGCAATGGGAAAATGCAGTCAGTTGGGATTGAGCTCCAGAAAAAAATTTTTCCCCTAATTTTGCTTCTTTATCACCTTCAAACTTTGGAAACTTCTGAGCCGTTGAGTTGTTCTTGGTGCACATGGCTTTTTTCTATACCTTTATTAGCTATATTAGCTAAGATTTTATTAACTAAGACTTTCTTAAATAAGATTTTATTAACTTAATGCCCGTTTGAAAAATCCCTGCTACTTTTGTGGATGATTTGCCCTCAAATGTGTGTTAATTTTTAATAAAATACCTTCCTATTTGTTGAAGAATAGTTAGCACGGGAGATAAATCAGCCCTTTTGTTGAGGGCTAATAAACTTTGTGCGTGTGCATGTGTGTGTGTGTGTGTGAGAGTGACTTAATACAATTATAATAATATTATATGGCAGGCAAAAATATAATGAAAATGATAATTTGCCAAAAAGATTTAAAAAACACTGAGGTGTTACCTATCAAAAGTTCTCCTTCTGTCTATGATACAGCACAGATTGCAATCGTGACAGTAAATCTGGTGCTATTGTTAATGCCATGGCACTTTGGTTTTTGGCTTGCTTCAGTCCAATCTGTGACATGCTTGTGAATATCTTTCTTCTGTTCTGTCTGTATGGCATATGGATTTCTGGGATACAACGTCAGACCTATCCACATAACAAGTGTTCAGAGCACCTTATCATTTTAAAAAGCCAATTACTCAAAAAGACAAATGTGAAATGTTTCACATTTAATGATGAGCAAATCTGCAAAACAAATGCAATTTTGCTTCATTTGAAAAAGTTTAGTTTAACTGTAAATATTGCAATGGAGTCCCTAGCAATACACACCACGGGTAGGGACAGGCTCATTTTATGCATATTGTACATCATCACTGTCACTTAAATCTGCAAGATTTTCCATGCTAAGTTGTTTTAAATAAATAGAAAGAAATGAGATACAAAAGAGTGAAATATATGCTTCTGAATAGACTGTAAAAATGTCACTGCTAGCACTGAGCATTGGACACTTAAAAAAAAAATATTTTGAAAGTCTCTCCCAAAAAAACGAAAACTGCATATGTCTACAGAGGTAAAGGTCAGTAATGAAACAATTAACAGCAAAAATACCAATCCATTTTTTAGAAATATTTGTCAATATATAAAGAATGTTTTGTACTGCACAGAAGTGCTCAATTAATCCTGGTTTAGTGGCCGTATGTCAGATTCCCAGACTGAAAGGATGTCAGCTGAAGAACTTAAATACACACAGGTTCAAAAGCAAGATTTTGTAAGGACTTCAGGATGGCAGAAATTGCTACTTTCTGCTGCAGTACTAATAGAGTTCATGATTCAATTAAATTCTTAAAAAATTCTTTGACTACTGCAGTCAAAATAGAGTGAAGTGGATTATTTTTTTAAAGAAAGACTATAGGTATATATTTATGCTTTCATGATTAAAAAATCTACAGGCACAAATAGACCAGCCACTGCTACAGATAATTTCATGATTGCCAGTTATCTAAATTGTAGGTGCTGGGTACCAGGGAAGATATTAAAATGGTTATTGTTAGGGTAGGAGCATATTGAGCTAAAAGGAAAGGAGAACAGTGATATTACTGGAAGTATTTGACTCAGCAAGGCAAATGGATTTATGGACAATATTTAAAATACATGGGGAACATATAAACAGATTTTAATATTGGAGATTTTTGTGACTAATTTGATTTTTAAACCCCTCACACTAAACTGAGAACACTGGTAACAAAATACTATAGAATATGTGAAACTGAATGCAGCTGGCACTGGTAATTTTAGAAGAAACTAATCTTGATATTTATAACATCATGTAGCAAGCGGAACAATTTTACCAGGCTAGGAATGTTGAAATACAAAAAAGTTCACCTTTCAGCTATTGTGTTTTAGCTCTATTACACTAGAAAAAAAAAATCAGAAATCAGCTGTTGCAATGGAAATATTAAGAAAGTTTATTATGATATATAGCCATGGAGATACCTTTTTTAAACTGCTTGTACATGTATTGTATTTTATATTAAATTTTTGTAATCCAGCTCAGGGACTTAATATATACAGCTGAAAAATCAGTTCATAAATTATATTTAGAAACCCAGAAAATATGCTGAGCTACAACATTAGATAAGAATCTTGTTTTAAATGCATTTCCTTTAGTATTTTTTTTTAGCTTTCAATTTAGGGTTTTATGTTTTTACCTGTAGAATGCCAGATATAACGAACTAATAACTAAAGCATAAAAAAAAAAGGTATTTTACCCCTAAGCCTGGAAACAGCTGTACTAATAATTCCCCAAATATTTTTTGCTATTGCTGCGCAACAATAAGCATAAGTGTACACACAAACCTGTAAGAGAATGTAATTCAGCTCACAATTTCATAATGGTATTTAGATTCCACAATTTTGGATTGTAAGGGGAAAATAAACATTCATAAAACATAACAGATCCAAACCATTTCATAAATTAAGCTGTATAATATATTTAAATCCAAGTGATTTACATCAGAGGTTAATTTTTACCAGTATCTTTAATGTTCAGGAGTAACGAAGATAGAGGACTAGATGTTTTAAAAACCCAGGACTTATTAAATGCAGAGATTTTAATTTGCAGGGGGCTGTGCAAGCTTTAGCCTGCTTTTATAGTACGTGTTTTTGTTTTTCTGCTTCTCCCTTGCACACCCACTCACCAACTTCAGCGCTGCGCCGCAGATTTGAATGAAGTGAAAAGCTCAATGGGTAATTGTCAAAATACTTTCATTTCTCCCACTTTCACACAAGAACCAAATAAAGGCAGGAGAGTCTCCCGCTTCCCACAAACACCCAGAAATCGGCAGCATTCCACCTGGAGCTACCAAAGAGCACAGCTGAGCCTCCCAGATCACATCTCCTTTTTTTTCTTTTTTTAATCCCAGAAATACACCTTGAAAGCAAACGCATTTCTCTCAAGTTTCGGGAGCTGATGTCAAAATTGCCCACCACCTAGTTCATGCAAAAATCTGTTTATACACGTTCTCTCTCTCTCTCTCTCTCTCCCGGTATTACAGAAAAGAAATGTCAGTAATAATCAAGCGAGGGTGCTGAATTAAAATCTGAAATCGCTAACAAACCGATCTGTACAAAAGTGTCAGTGTTAAGATTTCCAGACTGGGGGTTGTGCGGCAGAACGAGGAGCTCAGACAGAAGAAAACAGCTCTCCACTCCAGTACTTTCACCCCGTTAATCTCACATGTGCTTTGCCACGGATTTCTTGCTATTTTATTTTTAACCTCTGCTACCTTGTGGGAAGTGGGCTATTCCGAGGGTGCTCGCAAGCAAAGCTCTGATTTTGCAGATGGATGTAAAGCACTGTTAAATGAGAGCTTTAAGAAGGACTTTTTCAATTTACTTTGAGCTTAATCTGAAGTGGTTTAATCACAGCTTGTACACATCTTCTTAAAAATTGTTCTAAGGCAGGGGAGAAGTAATAATCATGTAGGAAATCATCATGACAGATGCTGGCTCCCATGATCCCATTTACACTTTTAACATCACTAATGAAAACCTATCTGGGCAATACCTGTGTCAGAGAGGTGTCAGGTGGTCATTTGGCACAAGAGACTAGGAAGGAATCAGAGCAGCATTTTGAAAATGACTCACTTTTTTTTTTCTTTTTTTTTTTTTTTTTTTGTGTTTTTAGGGGGGGTGGGTTTTTTTTTTTTTTTTTTTTTTTTTTTTTTTTTTTTTTTTTTTTTTTTT
>NW_016690418.1:163452-167914 GCF_001604755.1 Lepidothrix coronata | reverse complement strand
TTTTTTTTTTTTTTTTTTTTTTTTTTTTTTTGCACCTGTTATTCTAAAATTTCTTTCAGTTACATTTCAAAACACTACAGTTGGGATCTCCTTGCCAACCTGAGATGGCATAAGCCTGGGTAACAGAACAAAATGTGAGAAGGTCCTTCTGTCTTTAACGCCTGTTCACCAATGAATCAGCCTCCAATTAATCTGTTTCTTCAGTAGGAGTTTAATAAAAGTCAAGCACACACATGTTCAGTCTTGTTTAGTATTAAAGCTGTGTTAACATTATCTGCCTAGCCAGGTCAAAAATCTTATATAATTAAATGCCAGAAACCATTTCAGAATTTTAAGGGCTTTACAATTTTCTGTAAGTAATTGATTATGCAAGGCAGTGTAGTTTAAATTTAAAACAGGATAGTGATGAGTGTGATGTCACTTTTCATTACATATTTCAGAAAAGTTTGTTTCATGGCCAGACTACACATAAAACCTGACTTATTAGATTTGTTATTTTGCATTTTTTGTGAACCAGAAAAAAAATTAATAAATCAGCAACCCAGACTTCCATACCACATCATGAAGTAGGAACTGAGTAAGTTGTGTACATCCCAAATTTCCATACTGGCTATCCACTAAAATCACAGACTAGGTTTTGCCCTACTCAGCTCTGCCTCTAACTTGGCTTGGAAAAACAAAGTATTATCATACCAGGTCTACACTGTATTATCCCCTGGGTAAAGTAAACCTATCAGGCCATAAAAAGAGTTAAATAACCCCAATCTTGAGTCAGAACATGCCTATGGCTAATGTAGGCAAAGAATTTGCTTGGAGATATGTGAGGAATCTCCAGATAAATTGATTGATTAAAGCTCGATTGATTAAAGTTCTGCTTTTCACCATTCAAATACGCCTATGATTTCTGATTGACAAAACTAAAAGGGTGAGGGAGAAATAAAAACAGGGAAAAAACCCCCAACTTATTAATCATAAACATGTTGCAAAGAAAGGGTGGAGCACATCACCAACTCTGTCCATAAAACCTACTCTTCATATCCCAGTTAACAGCACTGAAGACACTATTTCCAAAGGAAGTTACAAGCAATTTAGTTCCTGCTGCCACCAAATGTTCAGCAGAAAATGTGGTTCCAGGCACTGTGTGGCATCCTCAGTCCCCTCCAAGGCACCCTCTGCTCCTGAGAGAAGTGGTCGTAGCTTTTCCCCTGCTGCATCTCCCTTTTCCCCCCTTCCCTTCCCACATCTGAAAACCAGAGGTACTGCAGAGCTCTCCATCCATCTCCTCTCCATCCTCCCCAGGACCAAATAAGCAGTGGCATATTTTAATGACATAATATAATGCATAACACAGATGACAATGTGTGGCCCCAAGGAGCCCCAGCATCCAGGTCTCTCAGCCTGTGCCAATAACCTCATTCAAACAGGAACTAAAAATCTAAGAATAAAAATTCAAAGGTCTTTGATCAAGATACCATCATGTTCAGGTGTAAGGACAAAGAGAAAGAAGAAGAGCTGAGTTTGTGTGTTTAAACAGATTAGCTCATAACATCAAATTAAGCATCTCCACAAGTTTTAAAGCATAGTAATAGTACAGGAAAAAAACCAAACAACAGAGCTAAAAAAGGAATCATGAGAGAAGGGGAAACAAAACAAAACAAAAAGCCATTAAAAATAGAGCTACAGAAAAGTAGGGATGCTTATAGCAGTGGAGGACAGCCAGCACTGGATAAACAAAGACAATTTTGGAAGTGGCACAGTAAAAATAGGTCAGTACTACATATAAGTAGAAATTAATATGATGGAAATGATTTAACAAGCCAATATACTGTACTCTGTACAGTGCCATGATCATTAAACTGGTGAATGGGTGCTAATGTGGTAGAAGGAAAGCAATGCATAAAAAGTCAAATCAATACAGCAAGAACAGACCAGCAGGAGAGCAGAAATAAAGACAATCGACAACAACAGTGCTCTTAGTACAGCTGCCCTATAAAATAAAACTGATCAATACAAAGGTAAAGGAACAAGCAGTGTAGTCACAGTGGACTGAAATACAGGCAGGTATCAGTTTAACAAAAATATATATTAAACTCAGTTCATTCTGTCAGTGGGGTCAAACTGGCTGAGCAATGCACATGATGGAAGAACAGAGCACTGCACCAATAAAGCAAACAATAACAGAAAAACATGAGACAAATATAAAAATAAAAGGAAGAAGCCCTGCAAGCTCTTTTAGCCTGGCAAGCTTATGCTCAGAAACTTTAAAATATACAACTTTCTGTTACTTTTTATTAAAAACATTATTAGACTAATAATTTTCAGTTCCCATGACATGGACATCTGGTAGTCGTGACTAACAGAAAAAAGGCAGATGTCAAAGAACTTTAATTATGACCTCAAATGACTCTTAATATTCTGTTATATGGTTTGTACTAACAGAAAATGAAGTACAGCAGTTTTGAGATGTGAGCAAATGAGAACTATTGGACATCATACTGCTTTTATACTAAGCTTTATTCATATTCACACCTAAAACTAGTTCCTCTGTACTTATACTGGCCACTGTTAAAAGCTTTTCTTTGAAGGTTTAATTTCCAGATTAAAAGCATATTTTATTTTTTTCTACCCCTACACATTTCTTTACCCATTGAGTTGCATTGCAACAAACCATTTTTCTGCGTGTTTTTTTAAATGTAAATAAATTTAAAAGGAAAAGTTTGTAAGTAAACCGCTTGGTTTTCAATAGACATTGTGAAAATATAAAATAATCATTATAAAAAAATTAAATGAACTGGATGTTGTGTCTGCTGTCTGCTTGACACAAGGACATCTGGAGAGCTGGGCAGTGTGTTCACTAGGGTGGTATGTGAACTTTACTTTAGGATTAGAACAAAAATGGCAACCTCATAAATGTCTACACCATCCTTCAGAGAATAGCAGGCAACCTCCCAGACTACAGCAATGAAAAGTTGTGGTTACAAAGCACATTTTGAGAAGAGGGAAACAAACTGTCTCTTTTGGATTGTAACTCTGAATTTCAGGCTGGAAACATTTTTTTTTTGTTCTTACTTAAGGCTGTATAAGGAAATCTAGTTAATGTTTTGCACATCTGTGCAAGCCTGGGCATAAGTATTACCCACCTCCATGGGTGACTTGGCCATGTGGTGGCGTGACCAAGGAAAGCCAGTGGTGTCACCACCCTTGGGGACCTGCACGTCTCGTGCCTCTGATACCTCCCTCTTTTGATGAAATTCAAACAAATTTCTATCAAGCATTTTATCAGCATGTTCTAACTCCTTAATTTGAGGGACTCAGGGTTCTGGAGGGGTGAGCATCTACTCCCTGGAGCAATGACGTTCGGTGCAGTCTCCATCAGCACGTGGTGACAGAGGGGTGAGTTCTGAAGTAAACAATTTGACCCAACCACAGTCAGGATATAAATTAAGCACGTGGTGCCTCGCAGGCCTGAGCTCTGACGGCAGATCTTTGCATGGACTCTTCCAGGGTCTCAGCTGCCTAAATTATCTCCTGACAAGTCCCCATAAAAGGTATATACACTGAGGATGGCATCTCCACAGTGGGAAGCTGCAGGGTGGCTCAGCAGCACAAACGTTTGTACCTTACACAAGTATCACCCGGGTACGACTCAACAAAGGTAACATATTTCACTACAGTTAATTATCCCCGTTTATCCCAAGAAACCAGGTTTTATGCTGTAATCTGTGAGGAAATCTGCTGTTCTAGTCCTAAATCCTCCCCTCAGCCTGGTGATTATCAGCTACATTTTTGTACAGGAGGGAATTAATGCCACATACAGCCTAAGCAGCTTTGAAGTCAAAAAGGCCCAGACCTGTAATAACTTCTGTGCCGTGTTATTGATTGCGGGGGGAAGTGAGGTGCCCGTGGGGTCACCGGTGGTTCTGAGGGGTTTCTGTGCCCTCCTTCCCACTGCAAATCCCACCAGTTATCCCTGGGCACAGATAGCAGGTACCTGCCAGCACAGGACCAGAGGTAACAAGCTGGAATTACAATGCAACCTGATTTTCCCATCTAGCACCAATCAATACAGCTTTAGAGTTTGATAATAAGGCATCTTTTCAGCAAATCATTGTGTTTGTGGGGAAAGGCCATGCACAAAACAGACAATTTTTTTTTTCCTGAGCATTCATGTGTGATAATTTCAGAAATATATCTATTTTGATTATTATACAGTGTAATTTAAGTTTTAAATAAATATTAATTGGGTGCACGTGCACATGCACATTTTGCACGATGTCTACCAGGAAACATGGGCAAGGTTTGGTTGGGCTTGTTAAAGTGAACTGGGATAGAGGGGGGGAAAGGGAAGGGAAAAGAAAGGAAAGGAAATGGGAAAAAAGGGAAGAAGGTTAGGGAAGGTTAGGGAAGGTTAGGGAAGGTTAGGGGAGGGAAGGGAAGGGAAGGGAAGGGAAGGGAAGGGAAG